>NC_068372.1:30255091-30317591 GCF_023724105.1 Carassius gibelio
AGAGAGAAATATTGAGATTATTATTCACTCACATGTAAATCTGTGCATCACAAACTTACAAGTTCAGCATGAGTTGATTTAGCAAATTTGTTTTAGACATTTTTGCAATGTTTTCAAGGAAATTAAGGCAAGACATTGCAGGTTAATAGGGTAAAAAAAAAAATTTTCATAGGTTTTCTGAAATTGTATGATTAAATATGCAAATGGGGCATTGTCTAATTAAATATGCTCACATATGCACACAACATTAGTTCAAAATTCTTGTTTGATATTGGATTTCTCTTTCTATCGCTTCATGATTCAGAATATACTGTCAACAGTCAGAAAACAAACACATTTTCACCATGTTTTATGTGTAAAATGTTTTATAAATCAGTGTGAATGGGAACAAATAGGAACAAACTACTCTGTAAAATCCTTCAGAATATAGAGAGGAATAAAACTTTAAGTTTTGGTTTGTGCAAGTGCTGCTGAAGTGGAAAAGGAAACTCCCCACCTTAAAAATTTCGCATTTTTGACGTTTTTCAGGAAACAAAATGGTGTAAATATCAGTGTGAATGTTATATGAACAAACCCCTTCACTAAAAACCTTCAGAATATAGAGAGGAATAAAACTGTAAGTTTTGGTGTGTGCAAGTGCTGCTGAAGTGGAAAAGGAAACTCCCCACCTTAAAAATTTCGCATTTTTAACGTTTTTCAGGAATAAAATGTATGTGTAAATATCAGTGTGAATGTTATATGAACAAACCCCTTCACTAAAAACCTTCAGACTATTGAGAGGAGTAAAATTGTAAGTTTTGGTGTATGCAAGTGTTTCTGAAGTGGAGAAGAAACTCACCAACTGTAAATTTTCACATTTTTACCATGTTTTCAGGAAACAAAATGGCGTAAATATCAATGTGAATGTTATATAAACAAACCCCTCAGTAAAACCCTTCAGAATATAGATAGTAATAAGACTCTAAGTTTTGGTGTTTGTAAATGCTGCTGAAGCGGAGAAAAAACTTTTAAAGATACGGTTTCTAATTAAAATCTACAGATGCAAACAGATAAAGCGTGGAAAAATACTCCTATAAGTATATTTTGGATTTGTTTTCCCCAAAAGTCTTAAAAAGCACTTGAAAAATGACCAGTGCATGAATTTTATTTTATTTCTAAATTTTTTTGAGTGTAGTGTCTATATTAATGCTCTTTATCTATTTGCAACTGTAGATTTACAATTCATTCCTATTAAAGTAATGAGGGGTTTGTTCACATATCATTTACATTGATTTATATTTTAAAAATTTTATTTCGAAAAACATTTAGGATTGTTGACAGTATTTTCAGATTTTTGTAGTGATAAAAAGACAAATCCAAAATCAAATTGTATTGTACTGGCAAAACCAAACAAGAATTTTGAAGTAATGTTCAGATTTCTGTTATGCATATTAGTAAAATACAAAAATATGTTCGCAATTTTTATTGTAATCAATCAATGAGTTAAAAGTCAAATAGCTCAAAATACAAAACCTGAACAGTGCATGAAAAAACTATGTTTTGCCTTTAGCATCTTGCTGTAAATCTTAAAATAACATGTAGGAAATTTTGATTGCTCATAAATTGACCTGTTTAAGGGAAAGTGTGTGTTTGAAAATCAATGCAAAAGTGAATGTTTTTCCCACAGAGATGAGAGGAAACCTCCATCAGGAACCCATCAGTCCAAACTACTATGAGGACATGGAGTTTCCAGAACCAGATCTGCCACTGGATTTCCAGGAAGCTTTCGGGTTCCTGGATTCGATGGACAGCTGTGCTGGAAACACGGTGTGTTTATGCATGTATTAATAGAGAAATGTATGAGTGAGAAATAACAGTCTCAAGACAACTCTTCTCACAAGAGATTTGACTAATGCTTACTGCTGAATCCAAAAATACATAGTACACACAAATATTAGTTAAATTAAATTAAAAGTATTAAAAATATGAATTTAAATCAAATTAAAACTTAATAAAACATATTTACATTACATTTACTTTAAAAGTATTATAATTACATTAATTATTTTTAATTGTAACATTTTTATTAATGATTTACTTAGTTTTATACAATAGTGAATATAATAATGATATATATATATATATATATATATATATATATATATATATATATATATATATATATATATATATATATATATATATATATTAATTAAAATATTAGGTTATAACATTATTATAACCCAATACAAAATAAGTTTCATTCAGTATTAAATAATACAGTAGTGTGTATACACATATATATTTGTTATTGTTATTATTATTATTATTACTGAGTAACTTAAGTTATTAAAAGTAGTTCTGCCTTTGTAACGATCTACATAGTATTTTTCATTACCTAATAAAATCTAAAATATTTTATAAAATATTATAAAGTAATGAATTAACATTACATTTCCTTTGACTCTTCCATGATGAGCATTTTTACCATTGCAGTGCATTGTGGGATTGTGTGATGCTGTATTATATGATTCTATAAGAGGTTTTTATTCAGTTTCAGTGATTAATTATCTGTAATTTTTAAAAATGAGTCTAAATAATGTGTCGTATAAAGTAGTTTAATACTATTGCCTTGATTGTATATGGTGACTATACACTTATTATGCCTTAAGATGTCTGTAATTGATGTCTGTGTCGCTTTCTCTATTCTCCAGGTTGAGTTCTCAGTCGAGGCACCTTGTTTTGAGAACGAATATGAGTATGAGGAGGATGAAAAAAAGGACAGTCTGTCGCAAATCTGCACTAATGAGCGTCAAACACCTGCAGCCAAAAGCAGCAGCCCATCCTTCACACACCGGGATCTTCCTGGAAAATCACACAGCCTGCCGTATAAGTCCCGCCCCTTCCTGCCACCCCTGTCATTATCTTCAGACGACGAGTATAGCCCCGCTGATGATGATGAGTCTGATAAAGGTTCTGAATATGAGGAGATGTTTTGTCAGAGTCTACCAGCCAGTCGGGGTTTTCAGGGACTGTCTTGGTCGAGTCCACAAACCACCGCTGACTTATCTACAAGCAATGATGTAGATCTACACACTAGTAACCAATCAAACGCACTTCCTTCAGAGATCAATGATGATGTGCAATCCCTCGGCCAATCAGAAGAGGTGATTCCTGCTGATTCTGTAGTGACAGACAGCAGTGAACCTGCTTTTGACCCATCGCTTTGTGAAGAACATCTGAGTTCAGCTGTATTAAAGACACATGAAGTGTGTATGGATGAAAAGAAGAACGACGAGAGAGAGTCAACGGATGTGGAGAATGATAAACACACACTGATGTGAGTAGCTTAATTCTTCAGTTCATTTCATCATTTATTCTCCTACATGACTTTAATTCCTGTGTAATGACGATTAAAGGAGAATAAAACTCTTCTTATAGAGGTTGTCAAGGTCTAATAATGACACAAAACACCATAAAATGTATGTGCTATATTACACTTTTTTTAAAGTCATATGATGCTTTGTGTCCGAAACAAACAGAAAAAGTATTTAATTTACATTTTTACTTAAAATATTATTTTTAAATTAAGTTAAATTAAATATTTCTGACATTTACACCGTCTACTTTGGAATAACTACTAGTTTTGAATAAATGTAATGATTAAATGTAGCATAAGAATTACATGGCACACAAATATTAAATTAATAGTAGTAATAATAAATTAAAATAATTTAATCATTTTTTTTTTCCACTTAAAACTGAAATTGAATTTAAAACATTTTTTTTTACTTTTTTTTAATTTAGTTTAAGTAACTTAGTTTGAGTATTGCATTATAAATATATATATATATATATATATATATATATATATATATATATATATATATATATATATATATATATATATTATAATTAGTAACTTAATTTTTTATGCAGTCTAATTAAAAAATTTCATTAACATTTTTATGAAACTTTATATTAAATAATTAAATAAAATTAATTTAATCGGTTAATTAAATATGATAATATTAATAAGTACGTACATATTTATTATAATGAATTAAGTATATGCACATATTTATCACATAAAAATAAATAGCACACACATATTGGGTAATTTATGATTAATTTAATTATTAAAAATTTATTATTTTCTAAATTTTGGAAAAATTTATTTAACAGACTGAAAATCTTCCCAGTATTCATAAGGGCTTTTATCATGCATTTAGGGTTGTTTATGGAGCTTGACACCCCCTGGTCACTGTATGCTTTCTTTTTATGGAAAACATAAACCTAAACACTCTCATAATCTCCTCTACTTGTGTTTCAAGGCAGAAATAATATTGGGTTTGAACAACACAAACAGTGTAGCATTTGTGTAATATCTGACTTTTGTATGTGTACAGAGGAGAAGATGATCCAGAGAGTGAACCCAGTGAAGAAGACACTTATTTTGGACCGGACTCGATTCCTTCTTCACCAGAACCCGACCAAACTGAGACCGACAGCATCAGTGTTCCTGAGCCCATCCCAGCACTGTCTCCAGCCGAAGATGCTCAGCAGGTGCTGGATGCTGCGGGTTACCATGGTAACAGTGAGGTACCAATCACCGATGAGCTCACGGATGCAGACTGCGTCTCACTGGCTCCTCAAGACCAACCACCAGAGGAACAACCACAGATTATCAGTGAAACAAAGACTGAAGAGGATGAGAAGAGAGAGGAAACAGAAGTTCTAGTGGAGTTGGAAAAATGCAGGGAAAATCAAGAAGAAGAGTGTGAGAACAACAACAAGACAGATACAGATGAAGGAAAGTGTGAAGATGTTGCAGAAGATGCAAAACCTGGATCTCCAGAGGAATGTAGTGATGGGAACAAAGAACAAAAACAAGTGAACACAACTGAAAGAAAAGAGGATTTCATGGAAAATAGTGGAGATTGTGAGGAAAATGGAAACGATGGACCTGAGGAAGGAGAACAAGAGAAAAACGATGCTGAAAGACAAGAAGATTCAAAGGAAAACAGTGGAGATTGTGAGGAAAATGGAAACAATGGATCTAAAGAAGGAGAACAAGACAAAAACGATGAGGAAAGACAAGAAGATTCAAAGGAGAATAGTGGAGATTGCGCGGAAAATGCAGAAGATGGATCTAAAGAAGGAGCCAAAAGACAAGATTTAGAGAAAAACAGTGAAGAAGGAGATGAAGAACCGAAAAGACGAGAAGTTTTGATGGAGATTAACAGAGAATCGGAGAAGGTAGATGAGGAACATACAAAAGACCAAAACGAAGCTGAAAGACGAGAAGATTTAGAGAAAACAAATGGAGAATTTGAGGAGAATGCAAAAGAGGGAGAAATACACAGAAACGAAGCTGAAACACAGAAAGATTTAGAGGAAAGCAGTGAAGGATACTCTGAGGAGGACGTGAACCCAAAAACAGAAAGTCTTTCTCCTGAAGGTGGAGACGAGCCGGAAGAGTCCACACCCATGCAGCGACCAAATGAGATTGAACTCCAACAAACAGAAAACAAAGAGACTGAAGAGGAGACGTCCGATCAGATCTCAGCAGCGCCTGCCAAACGCTCTCCACGTAAACCTGCCAATCCCACCAAAGCGGTTCCCGTAGTCCCTCCCAAACCTCAGACGTCCAAACTCACGGCGTTCTCGCTCAGAAAACAGCTCCAGCACAGACAACACGACGATAAAGAGGCGCATGGCGAGACAACCGACCAAGAACACGGAACCGAAACTAAAACGCCGCAGAGAGAAAGCGCAGAGAACTGTAAGACACAGCCGAGGCTGGACTCCGAGGGTCCCGGAGAGAGACGGGAAGCATGGGACGGAGGAGCGGATCAAAGGAGAGACGCAGACAAAGAGGCCAAGAGGAACAGCGGCATCAGTATGTGCTTCGATCAAGCTGTGGCTCGAGCCACGGAGAAGAGGAGCCGAGAGAGAGAGAGCACAGAGAGACTGTCCGGAGCGCACTGGGACAGAGAGAGCCGGAAAGACGGGAAAACTGACTCACTTGATATCTAAAGAGAAGAGCAGACCTGTAAAACATAATGTGCAAAGAAAGTGTTCACATTTTCTTTCAACATACTCATTTTCACACATCTGGTTGGGTTTGTACAGCATCTCAGAGCATTTATTATCACATCAATATTCATGGGTCAAAGACGTTAAGAAATTTGCAAAAGTCATTCTACTGTATGTCTCTCGAAAGCACGTTAAATGTAAGTGTTTCAAAGTTTTTGGAGAGTAAAATGTCAGAATTTGGTTGGAACAATGTTACAATGTCATTCAGAGTGTAACACGATATGTCTGTAAAAATGTAAACAACGTGATCGTTCTGATGTGTACATAATAAAATATATATAAGAATAAGGGAGCATATTAAATTTGATTGTGTTTTAGAAATTCTTAGTGAAAAAAGGGCTAAACCTAGGATAAAAAAACGAATTAGTATTTGGGGTGAAAGTAATTATGTCATAAATTGATTTTTGCTGTAAATATGCCTGACGAGGTTGTTACACTGAATGACATTTTAGTGGGTGTCTTCTGTAAATCAGGGAAAAATGTATGATATTTATTTTTTTGCTTAAAAGAAGTAAAACAAAATTGCAATTAAATTAAACAGAAAATGTTTTAATATTTTTTGGGGGGAGAAAAACAACAATTTAAAGCAGGATTACACTTGCTTTTAATGCTTCAACCCTTTTTTGTCTTTGACCCTCATGCAAAATAAAATAGTTGGTTACTAACCAGCTGCTTTATAAATATTCATTAACCAGTTGATCATTTTCAGCCAAAATTTTTAGACTTTTTTAATGTTTTGATCATTGTGTCGGATTATATATCCTAATGCACTCAAATGAATATAAAAACTCAGGAACAAATCCATAAGAGACAGAACACAGCCACTTAATTAAGACTATCTGTATATGATGTTTTATGTATTTTCATCTCTGTATACATTTTATTTCAATAAATTAGATTTTTCATGATCTTGTATGATGTGTTTTTAATCATTTCACTTAATTGGGACTTGTATATAACCTGGTGGCTAATGAACAGATGGATAGCTGGCAGAGGTTTGTCTCTAATCAGCTTTTATTATGAAAGCCAGAGGTTCTAGCAAGACTTTCTCTTTTCTGTATTGGATTCTCATTGGCCAGTGATGTTCATTATTATATAATTTCATATGAAATAATAAAGCAAAAAAAAAAAGCCTATTTTTGTTCACAGGAGAAAATAAAAGCAAAGAACGTTTACTCTTACTAAAGCATTTGGAAATGTTTGGATTCAGAGTGAAGCGCATCCGTTTTGTGCGCGCTTCTAATTTTGGATTTACGGTGCTTTAAACAGAAACAGCCCAAAATGCATTGGTCCTTCAAAGGGTGACGTACTTCACTAGGAAATGGTCAACTGTTTTGTGAGGTTTGTGTAAACACTATTGATGCGCGCTCGGCATTCACCAAAGGAAGGCACCAGATCGCACGCGAGCTTCTCACTTCCCTCGGAATCGCCAGACGAGCATCATCTGTACCGTCCACGCGCTTTATTCGACACTGAAGCGACGAGAATGTCCGCATCGGGCGATATCCACGCGCAGCTGGCGTCGATCCTCGAGCGCTTCGCTAAATGCGCGCTGCTGGAGATGAGCCGCGCGGTGGAGCAGGAGATGACGCGCCGCCAGATGGAGGTCGAGACCCTGCTGGTGAAGCTCCAGTTCACCGAGAGCGAGCTGCGATCTGCGCGACAGAGCCAAGCGAACCTGCGCTCCGTGGGAATACAAGTCCACAGCAGCGGACAGAGAGGTGCGCGCGACTCAGGACACGCGAGCGTGCCTTTAAAGTCGACATGATGCTGTTTAACCCGTGCCTTTCAATCTTCAATCATTAATTATTGCGCTGAAACGAATTTCTTTCTCTGCTGACGTATGGAAGGCCCCGCTGCGGCTCGGCCAATCGCTAGCGACCCGCGTTCTAACCACGCCCCCTCAACCTGGCATACTTGTTCAAAACGTTGTCAAATGGGTCGCGAATTCAGATTCATGTTGACTTTAAAATGAAGTGCTTCGGCATAAAACTTAAACATTGGGATCAGATTGATGCAAACTGGTGTTAGTATTAGCATTAGGGATAATTTACACAATATGATAATTTTTTCATCATTTACCCTCGTGTTAAATAGTTCCAAAATCATATGGTTTTCCTTCCTTAATGCACCATTCAGAAGATATTTTGCATGCAATGAAAGTGAATTTGAATCACCATTTAAAGTTGCCTAGCTGGCGTGTGCACTATATTCAAAGTCTTCTGAAGTAATTTTATAGCTTAGTTATTAATTACCGGAAATATTTTACTCTTTCTAATATGCTGGTATGAATGTTTTGAATATTACAGATACATGCATTGTTCCTGTGGTACTGTATTTCATGTTTTTCCCCTACTATTTATATTTATCATCAGAGGTAAACCTCAACCTTGTAAAGTTCAATGAAAATTATGACGGAGAAACACAGACAGTGGTGAACACAGACGATCCTTCAGCACAGACATTCGCATTGAATGTAAGCATTGCTTCCATTCTTAGATTAGATTCTTATTCAGTATGTTATATAATGTTTTGGTTCCTTGTCATTCCCCGATGCAGGAAGATGGGATCAAATCCATTCGGATCAAAGAGGAGCACATGGATGAAGGACAGTGGGACAGCGGACCGAGTAAAAGACATACACATATCTAAAATAAAAATTATGATAGTGCTACCAAGTATTTATCAGTCGTTTGAATGATTCCACACTGTTTTTACTCTAGTATCTCCTGCTCTTTGCCCGTTGGGTCCGGAGGCGGAAGACCAGGACAGTTTCAGCGCGGGAACAGGACCAGCTAGAGAGAGTGAGAGATCACATCATACCAGAACTAGTCCAAATAACTAGTGTTTAGAATTAGGAGCTTTTTTAGCTGCGTCAGATACACTGCACAGTATGTACACGGCATGGTTTCAGTACAGCAGGGGATAAAACCAAACACAAAATTGCGCTTTTTATTTATTAAAGTCGACCTATTATTCCTCTTTTTACAAGATGTAAAATAAGTCTCTGATGTCCCCAGAGTGTATATGTGATGTTTCATCTCAAAATACCTAATATATTTTTTATATCTTGGTGAAATTGCCACTTTTAGGAATGAGCTGTTGTTTTAGTGTTTTTCCCTTTAAATGCAAATGAGCCGGTGCTCCCGCCTCCATTTTCAAAAGAGGGTGGAGCTTCAGTAGCTCATGCTCTATAGTTTTTGGTTTTGTTGGGCTGCAGTACCAAACGTTTCCACTAGGAAATTCACTTCCCATTCATTTCAATTGCTGTCATTTTTGACGTGAACAACTTTTTTTTTTCACATAACAAGTACCAAAACATGTAGCCGACCAAGTTTTGTACTATTCCGGTGGCAAAAAAAAAAAAAAAACGTAAACTTTTTCCATAAAAAATGATCGAACAACATCAGAAGGCTAATAAATTCTATTATCATTCAAAGTTTAAGTTTTTAAAAACAAATCTATTTCAGCTGATTCTGTAAACTATTTTACTTGCCTTATTACTTGCACATCACTATAATATTACAGGTTACAATTAAAGGGTTACTCCACCCCAATAGCCCAAACTATTAAATTCAACCGCTGTTTATTTTTTAAATACAATTATTAACTTATTGTTAACAATTATTATTTAAAAATGGTCATGCAAACACGCAAACATGTAAGGTGCAGCTGTGATAACCCTCTGCTCTCTGTACTTCACTCTGCAGCCGGGAGTAAAGTCAAGCCCAGTGGGTTGTGGAATTCACCCGTTTCTGAGGAATATCCCATCAACTCCGAAGGCCAGAGTTTGGACACGTCTCCTCTTGAATCAGGCGAGCGATACGAGAACCGACGGCCGGATCTAAACACACAGCATCACATGGAGGAAGCGTACAGACCGGAGGAGATCCCCCTGCGTGTGAATCCTTCAGCGGCGGAGAGGAGCTCTCGCTGTCCTCAGTGCGGAAAGACCTTCACCACACGCTTCTACCTGAAGATCCACCAGCGCATCCACACCGGAGAGAGACCCTACACCTGTCCACAGTGCGGCAAGGGCTTCTACTGTAACTCACACCTGATCTCACACCAGCGCTCGCACACCGGAGAGAAACCCTACAGCTGCGAGGAGTGCGGCAAGTCCTACTCACACTTAAACTCTCTCAAACTGCACCAGCGCAGCCACACCGAAGAAGAGGCGTATGCGTACTGGTGATTCCTCATCGACACCGTTTGACATTCAACATGTATTTTGTATGATAAATTATAAAACAAACAAGCATTGCTTTTAGTTTGATACACTGCCTTTTTTTGAGTTAGCATTTGTTACACTATTTGTAAAAAATTTATTGATGCATAAAATGCATATCATTTATATATAAATACATTTTTCATTTTATGAACTGTGTTATGTTGCTTTGCAATATTTTATTAGTTTGTATGGATTATTTAATATGGGAGCATCATTTTGCAATTGACAATAAAAGCCTGTTACTTTCTGATGGATATAATTCCTGGGTGATTCAGACGGGTTTAGCTGATGTTTACACTGGTGTGTGTTGCAGGAATGTGTGTGTGTGTGTGTTTGAATGTGTTTGAGCTAAAGCTTGCATTTGAGCTAAAGCTTCATGGAGATCATGTCACATGAGATCAGGTCTCTGGTGAAAAATAAAATATTAGAGAAAGGCTCAGACTAACCAGTAATTAATATATAATATTAAATTAAATAGAATTTTATAAAGAGATTCTCAAACAAAGGTTCTATGTTTAATAAAATAAATAAATAAATTGAATATAGAAAATTTATATAGAAAAAAATTTAATAATATAGAGATGCTCAACCTCAGACTAACAACAGTAATAATGAATAACCCAATAATACATTTTTAATTAAATAAAATCTAATATAGATGCTTAAACAATAAAATACAAAATATACACAGATATGCTTAAAGTAACAACAGTACTATCTATGTGCATTAATAAATAATAAACAAAAGAATACAATAATAAATAATTTAAATAAAACGTAAAAAAGAGATGCTCAAACAACCGTACTATGTTCAATAAGAAATAATCAGTTAATAATTAAAATAATTTAATATAGAAATACTAAAACAGTAATGTCCAATAATAAATAAATAATCTATTAATAAATAAATATATAAGTTAAAATAATAGAATAAAACCTAATATAGAGATTCTCAAACTTAAAACCGTGTTATACCTTGTTATAAATTAATATTGTGATGAAATGGATAATTTCTGCTTTTGAACTTCCGCTGCGACCATAGACTGGCTGCGACTCGTGACTTTTATTTTGACGGATGTTTCCCGGATGTTGTTCGTTGTGTTTCTGACTGTAGTCACAGATCAGCAGTGTTTTTAATAACAGCGAGATGAGCTCGTTACAGGCGCAGATCTCCGCGATCATGGACGTGCTGGCGAAGGCGGCGGTGGCGGAGATCAGTCAGCTGCTGGAGGAAGACGCTGCTGCTCTTCATCAGGAGATCCGGAGGAGGAACGAGGAGATCCGGGGACTGAAGAACCGACTGCTGCTCACCGAGACTCAGCTCAAGCGAGCCACGGACAGATGCTCCATCGGTGTACAAGTGCAGCTCACGGACACGAGTAAGAACTGCGGGTTAATCTTCTCATCATTGATATGATTTTATAAGATTGTATGATTTTTAATATATAATTACATTAAAAATTAATAATACTTTTGTATCTATCTATCTATCTATCTATCTATCTATCTATCTATCTATCTGTCTGTATGTCTTTCTGTCTGTCTGTCTATCTATCTATCGAGTCTATATATATATATATATATGTATATATATATATATATATACACATACACACACACACACACACACACACACGTATAAAGTGTGTATTTTATTAATATAAAATAAAATGTTATACTCCTACATGTTCACAAATTTATATTTAATCCCTGTAAATATGTTGCATATATTTATAGATTTTGTTACGTGTATAAACGTATTTATTTTTATTAAAGTTGATTGTACAATTTTTAATATATAATTTACATAGAAATAAATAGAAATACTTTTGCTACTGTCAGTCTATATCTATTGATCTTAAAAAATCTAAATTAATAGGTAAAAATTGATAGCCTGAATGCACTGTAAGTCGCTTTGGATAAAAGCGTCTGCTAAATGCATAAATTTAATTTTCAAATTTTTATTTTAAATTTAATTTACTTAATTTTGATCTATCGCGTCTACACACACACACGTTTTTTTTTTTTTTAGGTAGATACATTAAAAGTCACCAGCGTTCCAAAAACAACAGAGTGTTAATAATGAAGATAATCAAAAGTAATACAGTTCATATCCCTATTGATTTGAAGCATCTCGGCTCGTCTTAAAATGCACTTCAGCTGATGCTGACAAATATTGATTTCAGAGCGGGAGCTATTAGATTTATTTCTGCAGTGAGTAAATCCTCTTCACCTCTTCCTCTTCAGGAGTATCGGCTCATTCGGTCGATCTCAGTCAGGAGAAGGTGTTTCCCTCGGAGGAGAAGCCTCATTATTCCCACACGCTGGAGCTGAAGCGAGAAGATCCCGTCACGTGCTCCGCAGAGCCGGAGGAAGAGGAGCTCAGCGGCCTGGAGTTTGAGATGAAGATCGAGCAGGTGGAGGAGAGCCAACACCACCGTGACGATGGAAACGCTCATCCGTGGAGTTCAAAAGCGCTTGACGATCCGGAGATCCGTCTGATCGAGTCGGAGCAGCATTCCCAGAATTTTCCAGATCCCTACGTGATGACGGAGGATCCCACGGTCGCTCAGTCGTCCTCCGGTCTGTTCTCGCTCTCTCACGAGAACGAGAGCTTCGGCGCTTCGGGAGACGTCGAGTACGGACTGAATCCTCATTCGAGCTCGTGTCTGGCTAAAACACTCTCGCAGCATCCGTACCAGGAAAGCCATCCGCATCCCAAACCGTTCCGCTGCGAGGAGTGTGGCAAAGGCTTCACACAGCGGACGCGTCTGATCACACACAGACGAATTCACACGGGTGAGAAACCCTTCCGCTGTCAGCTGTGCGGGAAAACCTTCTCCAGACAGGACAACTGTCTCCGACACATGCGTCTGCACAGCGGACAGAGATGAAGAGCGCCGCTCTGAACGCTTTTCTCATGTCTCAAAGTGAGATGTCTTCATGTTGTAACTGACTTGTACATGTATTTTGCATTTCTGCATCACGGCCTGTTTAATACATTCCTTAATAAAGCAAGAAACAGTGCATTTCTAACAGCTGAGGGGCGTTGTGATAGCCATATTATAAAATTCACTGTAAACCACGGCTTCACGGGGCTTATTGATTTTATAAAACGGTTATTCCATATACATAGTAAGGTTTCACAAAATAAAACAGAGCAAATAAAGTGTAATGATATTAATAACAACAGTATTCTTCCACCAAACAATGTAACTCCTCAGAATCAGTTGTGATTGTTACAAAGTGGTTGCCGAGCAACACACAGATGTAAACAAAGGTGAATGTTACTTTGTAGAGTCATTCACAACAGCTTTGAAGTTTGGGATCAGTGAGATTTGTAATGTGTTTTAAAGAAGCCTCTTCTGCTCAGTAAGGCTGCATTTATTTGATCAGAAATACAGTCAAAATTGTGAAATATTATTACAATTTAAAATAGCTGTTTTCTATTTGAATATATGTTAAACTGTAATTTATTTCTGTGATGTGCAGCTGTATTTTCAGCATCATTCCTCCAGTCTTCAGTGTCACATGATCTTCAGAAATCAGAATAATATGCTGATTTATTACAGTTTTGCTGTTTAGTATTTTATTTTATTTTTTGGTAACTGTGATACCTTTTTTAGGATTATTTGATGTCTAGATTTAATAAGAACAGCATTTATTTAAAGTATAAATATTTTCTTACAATATAATCTTTATTAGCACTTTTCTTTTCAATTTAACACATCCTTTGATGAATAAAAGCGTTATTTAATTTTATTTTATTTTAAATCATTTTATTTTTAAAACTTTTAAATCGATATTGTGTATTGTTACAAAAGATTTATATTTTGAATAAATGCTGATATTTTAACATTTTATTTATTAAAGAATACTGAAGAAAAGTATCACAGGGTTCAAAAAAATATTAAGCATCCAAACGGTAAAACAAAAAGAATTTAAGGATGATTTCTGTGACACTGAAGACTGGAGTAATGATGCTGAAATTTCAGCTTTGATCACAGAAATAAATGACAGTTTAAAATATATTCACATAGAAAACAGCTATTTTAAATTGTAATAATATTTCACAATTTTTAATGTATTTCTGGTCAAAGAAATGAAGGCTTTATGAGCAGAAAAGACTTCTTTAAAACACATTACAAATCCCAGACTTCTGAACAGCAGTGTATTTATACACATACACAACAGTTCTTTCTAGTCCTCGAATCTGATTGGCTAAGAGGTCTTTCCAAATAAAAAAAATAAAAATGTATGTAAAATATTAATAAAAACTTTAGGAGTGTCTCTGGGGGAAAGAATAGAGTGGAAACAATTTAAGCTTAAAGTTAATTAAAAATCTAATTAAACATGTAATTTTGAGTTTTTCTTCTTGTAAAACGCACTTCCCATTCTAGGATTTATGGGTGTTTTTTAAGGAAATATTTAATTGCTTACATGCATGTGAAATGGGCCTGATGCTGAAATCTGTTGTGTGTAATTGTTTAAATTTAATATTTAATTATTTTATTTTTTTGTCACTGTAGTGGGATTTTCAAACTTGAAATTGTTGACCAAATGTGTTCACGCAATCCTTGTTCCATGTTTCCCTCTTAATTAACCCTGGGTCTTCAGGATTTGATTTGTAAATGTTTATATTCTTGAGGCCAATAGCATGATGTGATGATCTTGTTTTAATACCTGTCCATTTGATTCTTCTGAAGCGTCTCTTCTTTGCTCTAGTGAACACAGTTGCACCATTTTAGTGGTTTCCAACAGACAGACGCACATCGCAGTTTCTGTGACTTTACACAGCTCATGAATATTTAATGAGGTAAGTTCTGTCCAGTTCGTGATTGGTTGTCTGTTTGACTCTGTTTAAAGCGGTTTCAGATTGCAGTTCTGAAACAGGGTTTAAAAAGTCACCAAGTTTGACTAATGTTGTTATCCCAGGGTTCATAAACAATATGAATAATACGTTTTAAGTCTTCTTTTTATTGATGAGTTTGACTTCTTGTATATCATTTATAGTGCTGTTTAAATTAATGTTCTTTCAGTAATTCCATGTTCTCATGTTTATTTAGTTTCCTCATTAAACACTCATATATTCAGATTGAATGGACCTCATTTATTGTTTGTCCTGACCTCTCTGTCTTAATGTGTCTTAAACAAACACCATGAACAGATGAGTGTGTGTGTGCGCGCGCGAGCATGTGTGTGTGACTAGATGAACACACATCAAGCTTTTTCACCACTCGCAATGGTCTTTAATGGTTAGCTGTATTATTGGAACAGTTCACCCAAAAATGAAATGTGCTGAAAATGTATCCTCCATCTGAGATTGGTCTGTATTTGAAGAAATGTAGCACTGCATCAGTGTCTCATCAATGGATGCTCTGCAGTGAATGGGTGCCGTCAGAATGAGAGTCTGATAAAAACATCCCAATAATCCACAGCACTCCAGTCCATCAGTGAACATCTGGAGAAGACAAAACCTGAAACACATCCAGCATTAAGATGATTTTAACTCAAACACATAGAGTCTATAATCCATAATAACACTTCCTCCAGTGAAAAAGTGTTCTGGTCTGAATCAGGAGAGAAATATGCACAGATCAAGCAGCGTTTAAACAGATCTAAACAAATCTGTGAGAGACAACAGGAGATGCACTTTTTCATCTGCTAATTTTAAAAGCATAGAAAAGCTTAAATATTGAGAAAAAAAAAATCCAAAATCTTAACATGAGCTTATTTTACCTTCATTATTTAAACTTGAATGTGGGTAAGTTTTATGAAGAAGGTAGCGAAAAGTGAGTTTTGTAAAAGATCGCATTCAGGATCGATGATCAAATCACAAACCACTTCCTGGCTAGATGTTTCATTTGGTAATGTTAGGGGCAGGTTGGATTTATAATGCTATAAATCGCGTTTGTTCATGCTTAGTCATCAGCACGTTTTCATCCACGCGCGCATTCAGTGTTTTTTCTTAAGGTGCGTAATAGCGCCTCGCGCCGCAACAGTGAAAACACGCAAAGCCGGAAAATTCCGTCAGTGGCGCGGAAAGAGTTAAAAAACAAAACGCATGCATCTTTAATAAAGCAGTACCGTTAAAATGTAGATGTGATCTTTAATTACACGCACAAACGCAGCAAAATACAGTCTTGAGAGAACACGGAAGGACGTTAATCTGATCAACACTATCAGTAGTTTTCCACCCTCTGTCTGGGAAACTTGAGTTTCTAGAACATTCTGATGCCCTGCTGAGTCCGATTGTCCTTCACTAAGTCTGTACTTTTCCACAGTTTCAAAAGAAGTGTTTAAAAACCTCCGAGTGGGCAGACTTGCAGCATTTTCTTATCTGTTTTGAAATGTGTTTGTGCAAACCTCATCCTTCACACGATCCCTGAATCACCGGATATCATGTGTTGAAGACATTACAAATAATGCAGTGGATTTCTGCACTGCTGATAGGGTTACAAGTGCTGCTGAGAAATGAATCAATGTTTTCACCAGCTTTGCTGGGATTATTCTAGCCTACCTCTCATTATTTATATCTAGGCTACTAGTAGGCTTTTCTCCTTTCCTATACAAAAAAAGATAGTAAAAGACATTAAAACGAGCAATGCATTGAAATAATTGACAAATGCTGCTGAGATCTGAATGGTTTCTCCAACTTTAGAGAGAGTAGCTATTCTTATATCTCATTATTAATATCTACGATGCCAAATAAGATTGCATCTAAAATATATTAATATATATGACAATATATATGACAATTTATATATATTGCATGTGACGGGGTTAAATTCACACAAGTAGTAAGCAGCTGCAATTCTAACTGCGTCAAATGCAATATTTCCTACATGCGCATCTTCCAATCCAGATTGTTAACCGTTCGTTGCACGCTCGGAATCGTTCGGTTTTTGTGTCGCAGACTCCAGAAGCATCCATCCTCGCATTTTTATCCACGAGTGGAAAAATACAGAGGCTTTCGGTAACTCCGCCTCTGAAGGATAAAGCGAGAGCGGCGCGCGACGACCGGGAGACGAACCGGAGACGCGGAAGGTGACGGACAACCTGTAACGACTCTAAACTAGTACCAGAGATTACTTTTATTACGTCTTTTAACATTCAGTTTTACAACTGCAACATTGCTCAATACACTTTCCTTCTGCTCGAAGAATATCATTAAAGGTACGTCAATTTGTGAAGAGTTTTATTAGCCTATATTATTATATGATTGCTTTTATATATTAAATGCAACTTCACTGCAATAGGCTGTCACTGCTGCATATTGCACAGACGACTATATGTGAGTTAAATGTCTTGTATTAATGCGTTGCACGCAGGTTCATCATCATGCCTGAGAAAGTTCGTATCAACAGCGCAGATGTGAAATACACGGAGAAACACATCGAGTCGCGTTACTGTTACCGCACTGCATCCGTGCGCAGAGATGGAGACGCGTTCACTGTGAGTCTCTGAACCCTTCAAATGCATGCATTTCAGCTTTGTGCATTGCTGAATGCAGTGCAACTTTATATCTCAGGGTCTGAATAATAAAGTTGCATTGTATTTTCTTTAATTGGTTGTACTACGTTAACATTTTAAAGTACTTTGCATGTATTATGTTAATAAGGTGACGCCCTCCAGCACTGAGTTCACCTTCCGCACTGAGAGGAAGGTGCCCAGGCTGGGTGTGATGCTGGTGGGATGGGGTGGAAATAACGGGACCACGGTCACAGCTGCTGTCCTGGCCAATAAAATGGGTCTGACCTGGAGAACCAAGACCGGCATGAAGGTACAGAGTCAAATTGATCAAAACGTGTCCATGTAATGACAAATAATAAACAGGTGTAGAGTGCAATCCATTAGAAAGCATACAAAGAGTGCATTTCTGTCTGTTATAAAAAAAAAGTTTTTCAAGCACACAATGATTTTTTAAAAGTGTGTTTTGAGCAAAAGCATTAATAATGCCATACATTTTGAAAAACCTCACTGCACTGATCTTAAGACATTCATTAAAGGCTGTGGCTTTTAGCATCCTTTTTAGCGCGTCAGCCTCCCATGCCAACGACCCGTGTTCGAATCCCGCTCGCAACTAGAACAAGGACTGAGAACCACAGGGGTAACACTAATTTCACATCTAATTATATTATAAGATCAGTTAGCGCTCGGTGTGAAAGCGCCGTTTGTCAGCAATTCGTTTCGCTTTTCTGCATTGCGCTCAGTTGACATTTATAAATAACACCATTCATATATATTAATAACAAAACACTACACAATAAAACAATGCAATGTAATATAATAGAATCAATTAAACCTATAATTAGTGTAATCAAAATTACATTTTACAAATGTGACAATACCAGCGTTTTCCACTAGCATTTTGAGCGCTGTTGATTCTTAAACGCCTGTGATTGGCCGTTGTATTCATGAGCTAAACAGACTGGACTGTGATTGGCTGAAATAATCATATATTAAACAATGTACAAGAATCTGCTCAACAGCGCTCAAACTGCTTGTGGGTAATGCTGGTATTGTCACATTTCTCAGATTTCAGTAACGACATCGGTACTTTTGACAACACTACCTATATAATACAAATACATATGAAAATATTTTAAATGCACAAAAAGTTCAGACTCATTACATTAAACATCAAGAAGTGACTAAATACAGTAACAACATTTTTCAAATCTAAAATGAAACATTAAAATTTATAAATAGCTACTAGCTATAAAACATTTTAATAATAAAACACTTAATACATGTAATATAATATAATAATACATATTTTAATATTATTATTTTTTTTATAAAAAAATATAATATATATGATAAATGTATAAATTATTATTATATAATATTAATTTAATATTATATATTAATTAATGTATTATTTACTTTTTAACGCCCAAAATAAAAACTTAAAAAGCTAATATGCTTATTTATTATGCATAATTATATGAATAAAATGTTTATGTTTATATATTTTAAAAATATGTTTATATTATTTTATTTAATTGAACATAATAATTTTATTTTTTTCGATTTTAGCCCATCCATTTTTTGGGGATTTGTATTATAAGTAATTGAAGTAACTAAAAATATGTTTAACGATTTTTTGCGAATGTTGCAGTGAGTTCTGAAACCATTATTTCTGAATGGTTCTGTTATTTCAAAATGTTTAGTTTTTTTTATGTCTTAAAAACGTGTTGGTTATAGGAACGTTGCATCTTATTATTTTGCGATCATTAGTGAAACGTTACTTTTCAATGTTAGTGCGTTAGCACTTTTTTAGCTTAGCTTAGCATAGATCATTGAATCTGATTAGACCGTTAGCATCTTGCTTAAAAAATGTCCAAAGATTTTCAATATTTTTCCTATTTAGAACTTAACTCTTCTGTAGTTTCATCGCGTATACTAAGACCGACGGAAAATGAAAAGTTGTGATTTTTTTAAGCCGATATGGTTAGGAGAGTATAGCATAGGAGAAAAATATTGAAACTCTTTGGTCATTTTTGAGCAAGATGCTAACGGTCTGATCAGATTCAGTGATCTATGCTAAGCTAAGCTAAGCTAGGCTAAAAGTGCTACCACCGGACACAGAGATCGGCTGAATGGATTCGAAAACAGTAAAACTCAACCGTTTAACTCTAATGTGCTTGTTTTCCAAAAAAAGTGGAGTGTTTCTTCAATGTCACTTGTTCGTAACGTCCAGACAACCTTTCCAGAACATTCCTGTCAGCTGGGAATCAGCTTGTAATGTCATCCTTTCAGAAAGCGAATTACTACGGCTCGTTGCTGGAGTCGTCTACTGTGTGTCTGGGATCCGGTCCGGATGGAGAGGTTTACACTCCCTTCAGAGATCTGCTCCCGATGGTGCATCCCAACGACATCGTGTTTGATGGTAAAAGCATCATCTCTCATGGATCTGACGCTCTGTTTGTCGTTGTGCAGTAAAGACTGAAGCTGTAATATCTGTGCAGGCTGGGATATCTCGTCTCTGGACCTCGGCAGAGCCATGGAGCGCGCTCAGGTTCTGGACTGGAGTCTGCAGGAGAAGCTCCGCCCACACATGAGCCAGCTCAAACCCAGACCCTCCATCTACATCCCAGATTTCATTGCTGCTAACCAGAAGCAACGGGCGGACAACCTCATCGAAGGAAGCAAAGCAGAACAGGTGAAGTACTATTCAC
This sequence comes from Carassius gibelio, assembly GCF_023724105.1. Taxonomy (NCBI): domain Eukaryota; kingdom Metazoa; phylum Chordata; class Actinopteri; order Cypriniformes; family Cyprinidae; genus Carassius; species Carassius gibelio. Next base: position 30,275,585 of record NC_068372.1, read on the forward strand.
AGCTGCATTACACATTAAATATATCATTTACACTGGTTAAAAAGGTTTCAACTGTTAACATTACTGAACTAAATTACTACAAATTATTTTTAGTTTTGTGCATTGATGGATGCAATGCAACTTTTATTTTATTTTAGTGTGAATTGTTAAGTTGCATTGAATTTTCTTATTTTTTAGACAGTTGCATAGATGCATAAAGCATTTTAAAATATTTTGCATTTCTAACTAAATAATTAAAATGTTAAAATTAATTTAAGTTTTGTGCATTGATGGATGCAATGTAACTTTTATTTTATTTTATTTTATTTGAGTGTGAATTGTAAAGTTGCATTTAATTTTCTTATTTTTTTGGCCAGTTACATACATGCATACAACATTTTAAAATATTTTGCATGTATAAATAAATTATAAAAAATGTTCAAATAAATTTTAGTTTTGTGCATTGATGGATACAATGCAACTTTATTTATTTATTATTTTATTTTCAACTTTTATTTTTTATTTGAGTCTGATTTGTAAAGTTGCATTTAATTTTCCTCTTTTTTGGGGGGCAGTTGCATACATGCAGCATTTGAAAATACTTTGCATGTAACTAAATTACCAAAATGTTGAAATTAATTTTGGTTAATAAATAATAAATGCATTAGAATAATTCTTAGTTCCGGTTAACAAATGTAACTTTATTAGAAATGTTTTACATATATTCTTTAAAGTCAACTGTTACATGTTACAATAAATACTAGTAAAAATTACAGAACATAATTACAAATTTGATGCAAATTGAAGTGTTTTCTGCATCAGTTTCTGATCCACAAGCACCAAATTTCATTGATAATTTATTGAAAACAAATTTATAAAGGTCCTATTTCTGTGCAATATATGTGAAATATTGTATATATATATTCTGTAACTATATATACTATGACAAAAAATGTATTAATCTTATTCTTAATCTTAAGATTAATAAATTAGTTCAACATTCACTAATGCATTATTAAAATAAAAAATATATATTTATATTATTTAAAGGACATAAGCTGACAATGCAAATAATTTTTTTTGAATTAATTAATTTTAACAGAGAATAACAAATAATGCTCATATGTATATATATATATATATAGTATGTGTGTGAGTAAATGTATAATGTTCCATACAGGTGGATCAGATCCGCAGAGATATCCGTGATTTCAGAAAGAAGAGCGGTGTGGATAAAGTCATCGTTCTGTGGACGGCGAACACCGAGCGATTCTGTGACGTGCTTCCTGGAGTCAACGACACGGCGGAGAACCTGCTGAACAGCATCCAGGTGAGTCTGCGGACGCAGCTGCTGTGTGATGAATCCGTGTCGCTCAGAGAGGCTTGTTCTGATGTGTTCGGTGGGGTGTGTGTCTCAGACGGGAGGGGAAGTGTCTCCCTCCACCATGTTTGCGGTGGCCAGTCTTCTGGAGGGCTGTGCCTACATTAACGGCTCGCCACAGAACACGTTTGTCCCCGGAGCCGTGGATCTGGCCGTCCAGCGCGGCGTCTTCATCGGAGGAGACGACTTCAAATCCGGACAGACCAAACTCAAGTCTGTGATGGTGGACTTCCTGATCAGCGCCGGGATCAAGGTGAGATCTGAAGCATTCATTTTAAACAATAAAACACTAATATCATTTAGAAAAACATTTCACAATAAGGAGACTTTAGTTAATGCATTAACTAACGTTAAGTAACAAAAAGCAATTAATTTTAGCATTTTAATTATTTTGGATTCTGTTTTAATAATTAAATTAAATGTTAGTACTCAGAATGCATGTGTAGTTAATTGAAATCATGAAATTTTCATTAAATGAAATGAAAACTTCATTAAAAGTTAAATAAAAATTATGATTTTAGGGCCCTATAAAATCCATTTTATTTTATTCCCAAATTCTGTTACATTCTTTGTATTTCCGAAAAGTGCCATATGTATATACTGGAAAAATATTCTATATTATATATATATATATATATATATATATATATATATATATATATATATATATATATATATATATAAGAATAATATAAGAAATATTTTTATAATATGCAATATAGAATATTTCACATAATATGAAAAAATTAAACAATAATATATAAATATAAATATATATATTTACATTATATATATATATATTATATATAAATTTTTTCATATTATGTGAAATATTCTATATTGCATATATATATATATATATATATATATATATATATATATATATAATTATTTTTTTCATATTATGTGAAATATTCTATATTGCATATTAGAAAACATTCAAATAATATTAAATATTTCTTATATTATTTTATTATATAAAATATTCTATATTTATAATATATAAATTCTATATTATTATTGTATTATTTATTTTATGTTAAAAATGTAATATTATGGGAAATATTCTATATTTCATATTATTTAAAAAAATCTAAATAATATTAAATATTTATTATATTTATTATATCATATATTATATTGTATATTATATATTATATATAAATTATATATTACTATCGTGTTATTTATGGTAAATATTCTATATTGCATATTATTTAAAAATATCTAAATAATATTAAGTATATCTTATATCAAATATTCTATTTTTATTATATATAAATTATATATTATTATTGTTTTATTTATTTTATATGATATATTTCATTCACATTTTTTTATCTTAATAATATTACATATTTCTTTATTATTTTATTATATAAAATATTCTTCATTTTATAATATATAAATTATATATTATTATTGTTTTATTTTTTTCATATTATGTGAAATATTCTATATTGCATATTATAAAAAATCCAAATAATATTAAATATTTATTTTATTATATCTTCATAAAATATAAATTTTATATATTTTTTTATTATATTGTTTTATATATTTACATTTTCCACATTTTTCAAATTTACATTGCATAATATAAATAAAATAACATTGTCCTTTTTTTAGCCAACTTCTATAGTGAGTTATAATCATCTGGGCAACAACGACGGTCTGAATCTGTCGGCGCCGCAGCAGTTTCGCTCTAAAGAAATCTCCAAGAGTAACGTGGTGGATGACATGGTGCAGTCGAACCCTGTTCTGTACCGACCTGGAGAGAAACCTGACCACTGCGTGAGTCTGACGCTGTATTACACACACACACACACACACACCATACACACACTAATCACTGAATCATTTTCATGATTTCTGAAGATCATGTGACACTGAAGACTGGAGCAATGATGCTGAAAATACAGCGGAGCATCACAGAAATAAATTACACTTTAACATATATTCAGATGGAAAACAGCTGTTTGGAATTGTAATAATATTTCAGATTTTTACTGTATTTTTGATGCAGCCTGTGTGTGCAGAAGAGTCTTTTATTCAAAAACATTAGAAATCCTACCAACCCCAGTCTTTTGAACCGCTCCGCTCTGAAACAGAAGATTGCTGCGATGCATGAATAATGTCTGACGGAGAGAGTAACCACTGATTTGGTTTGTGGTCTGTCTGAACAGGTGGTTATTAAATATGTGCCCTATGTGGGCGACTGCAAGCGTGCGATGGATGAGTACACGTCTGAGATCATGATGGGAGGAACAAACACGGTCGCTCTACACAACACCTGTGAGGTGAGAGCAGCACACACATGCAGGATATCCTGTTTTGTCAATTATAATGTTCTTGGATTCTGTCTGAATGGTTAAATTATATGTTAGTAATAAAAAAAACATTGTTTAGTTAAATGAATTCATGCAGTATATACAATTTAACAACAATTTATTCAAAGCTAATTTTTCTAATTTTTTTCCCAAATTCAATTTTTTTTTAAATATATATATATATATTTCAGTTTTTTTTTCTTCTCCAATTAGATTTTTTTCTGGATTCTGTCATAATGGTTTAATTAAATGTTAGTAATGAAAAGCAAGTCTAATTAATTGATATTATGAATCTTATACAATTGATCAAAAGTTTAATAAAAATTAAATTTTTACGGACATTTTTTCCCCCTAAATTCTGTTTTAGTTTTTCAAAAAATCTTGTATGTATTTTTTATTTTTATTTTTTTGGATGAATTTATATATATGTATTTTTTTTGTATTTCTAAATTTATTTTTTATTTTACTTTTCTGGATTCCTTTTTCCTCCAATTTTTTTGTTCTGGATTCTGTCTTAATGTTTAAATGAAATGTTAATAATGAAAAAGCAGGTCTGATTAATTGAAATTCTGAATCTTATACAATTTAAAAATAATTTAAATTTAGGGCCCTATGAAACCCATTTTATTCCCCCCAAATCTTTCCATTTATTTATAAAAATAAAAAAATGTTGTTTTTTTTCATTTTTAGTATGATTATTTATTTTGTTTTAATGATTAAATGTCAGTTATCCAAAAGCATGTCTAATAACATAATAATAAATAATAGAAAATAATAATAGAGAGTCTAATAGAGAGACTCTGATGCTTGTGTCCAGGACTCTCTTCTGGCCAGTCCCATTATTCTGGACCTGGTGATCCTGACAGAGCTGTGTCAGAGAATCACATTCCGCACTCAGGACGATCCGGTTTTCCAGGGTTTCCACAGCGTTCTGTCGCTGCTCAGCTTCCTGTGCAAAGCTCCGCTCGTGCCCCAGGGGGCGCCAGTGGTCAACGCCTTCTTCCGCCAGCGGGCGTGCATCGAGAACGTCATGAGGTCAGACAGAAGCCCGTGCATGCGTTTTGCATGAGATGCATTGCTGCAGTGTTAAATGTGTTTCTTTGTGCATCCTCAGAGCGTGTCTGGGCCTGCCTCCTCAGAATCACATGCAGCTGGAGCACAAGATGAAGAGGAGCTTCATGCATTCGGATGAAAACCACATGCTTCATCCCATCATCATGAACGGGAAGATGGAGCATATCAACAAATATCAGTCTGTCAAATGCATTGACATGAACGGTCATGAGAAGATTCGACACACAGTGTCATAAAATCACTCCGAGATCAGCTCTGTGTTTACTGCGGTGTTCAATCTGTTTCAGTCACGTTCAGTTGCATTATTATAGACTACACCTCGCTCCGTTTCTGTAATTACTTGTTCTCGTTTAGCCAGTACTGTATCTCCGGATGAAACTATTCATCTATGCATTCCCAGCCGTGGAATATTTTCCAGGTTTTGTACATAAATGCACTGAGAAATAAACTCCATTCATTCTTGAACAGTGATAATTGTTGTTGCATTTGGCATATGTATTAATACAGTTGTGGAAACACTCGTAAAAACGTTGATTTAATAAAAAAGGATCAATTTGAGTCATTCTGGGATGGTTTTTCATTTGGATGTTAGGTCATTATAAATGAAGGGATTTATCAACTTAGATCTTTCTATCTATCTATCTATCTATCTGTCTAATTTATATGTATATACGTAATATATATTATCAATTTGCAATAAATAAATAATTACTAACATATATATAGCTGTAACTTTGGGGATTTTGTTTAATAATGAAAAAGTAGGCTATGTCTAATAAATGTAAAATCATGAACCTTATTCAATTTAACAACAATTTCTAAAAGTTTAGCAAAAATTGGCCTTTGAGAGTTCAACAGGGTGGAATAAAGAACCCTGTAGAATATAACAAGACACAACACCGAAAGGAACAGTTGACAACAATTAAATAAGCAACTTCTGTATGGATACAGGGAAATTAAAATATGACAGAAATGTTTGGGCTGCGAAATGACGTCACCAGGCTGCGTCTGCGCACAGACGCTGGGCGTGCTGCGTCATCACGAGTCCATAGCAACTGTGATTGGAATGATATTCGCAGCTGAAGGTCGGGATGGTTTAACGGGATGGCGGAGAAGCATCGCGCCGGTGTCGAGATCATGTCCGACTCCAAATCTTCCAGAGCTGCGGGCGACGAGCAGCTGCTGTCGCAGTCCGGGGTGAGCGCGCTGCTCCGGGGAGCCCTGCTCCGGCTGCTCGAGTCCAGACCCGAGGATCCCGTCGGGTTCCTGGCCGAACACTTCGCTCATCTGTCGTCGGAGGCTGAAGACGGAGCGTCGGAGCGTCAGAGCGTCAGCCGCGCTCTCTGGCACCTGAGCCTCGCGCATCACTCGCACAGGTCCATGCGCTTCTGCTGTATATTTAATTTATTATAGTTTTAAGATGGGGTGGTTCTTTAATTTTTGCTTTATTATTATTATTATTTAATTACTGTTTTTAAATTTCATTAAATAATTAATCTTTAAGCCGTTGTGTAAATGTGTTTTAGGGCGTTGTTTTTTGATAGTTGCAGGCTTTTTTATTTTCGTATTTATTTTTGTTTTATTTTACTATTGCTATTAATTATACATTTTAGCCTCTAGAAATTATTTTATATTTTACATTATTATTTTGTTACTATTTTTACATTTCATTAATTATCTTTTTAAGTAATGGCAGAATTTTTTTTTGTATCCCTTTTCATTTTTTTTCGTTATATATTCCCCTTTTCAGCCATTTATTTAGCTAATTAATTTTATTGTTTTTAAATTTAATGTTTAATTAATTATCTTTTTAAGCCATAGCAGAGATACTTTAGTGCCATGCTTTATAGACATTTACAGGTTTCTTTATACACACACACACACACACACACACACACACACACATATATATATATATATATATATATATATATATATATATATATATATATATATATATATATATATATATATATATATTTTTTTTAATCACAGTTACTTTTTTATCAATTTTTTTATTTAATTATTTATTTTATTGTTGCTATTATAATATTATTTCATGTATTTAAACCATGTTTTTTATATTATTATTTCCATTAATCTCTTTAAATCCATGCAAGGTTCCTGTTTATTTTATATATATATATATAGCTATGTGTGTGTGTGTGTGTGTGTGTATATTTATATTTACATTTAGCCATTTAGGAGACGCTTTTAAATTAGGATAATGGAAGCAATCAAAATCAACAAAAGAGCAATGATATATAAGTGCTATAACAAGTCTCAGTTAGGTTAAACGCATAGCAAGGGCTTTTTAAATAATATTTTAAATAAGAAGAAAACAGACTAAATAGAAAAAGGAATAGAGCAAGCTAGTGTAAGAGGTCTTTTTTGCTTTTAGATGGTTTGGCACAATCATGCGACATTCACTTGCAGAATGTAAGCTAACTCTGAAGTAAAGAATTTAGGTAAAGGAGTGCAGAGCCAGTGGTGGTTTTGTAGGCAAACATCAATGCCTTGAATTTTAAGCGAGGAGCTATTGGTAACCAGTGCATATTGATAAACAGAGGTGTGACGTGTATTCTTTATCTTGCTGCCGTATTCTGGATTAATTGTAAAGGTTTGATAGAATTGGCTGGAAGACCGGCCAAGAGGGCATTGCAATAGTCCAGCCTGGACAGAACAAGAGCTTGAACGAGGAGTTGTGCAGCATGTTCCGAAAGAAAGGGCTTGATCTTCTTGATGTTGAATAAAGCAAATCCGGGGGATCGCACAGCCATGTTTCTGAATGACAGAACCTAATGATGCCATGTAGACAGAGAAGAGAAGTGGTCCAAGAACCGAGCCCTGAGGCACCCCAGTAGATAGATGTTGTGACCTGGACACCTCACCTCTCCAAGATACTTTGTTGACATGTTTTTGTGTTATTTAGTGCGGATTCAGTTTAAGCTCATGTGGTTTTGTTCTCCCCTGCAGGTCAGCGTTTAACAACAACGTGCGTGTGGCGTATGAGCTGCTGACGCAGGGCGTCCCGCGTCGTCTCAGTGCCGGCGGTGTTCGCGGGCGTCTGTATTCAGAGATGCTCCGGTGTCTGTGCAGTGAAGGCGGGCTCTCGGGCTCCACCGCCGCTCCGCTCCTGCGCCGCGTCCAGAGCCACGACTACGAGTCCGTGCCCTTCGAGCTCTTCCGGCAGGGCGTCCTGACCTGCGCCGTGTTCGCAGACTACATCCGGAAGTCTCAGTGTCTGTACGCGGCGGTGGCCAGCGCTCCGGACCGGCCCGCAGAGAGGACGCTGTGCCACGCGGTACTCTCCACCCTCCGCGATGCTCTGGAGACGGCGGACGGCGTTGACGTGGCACGATATCTGGAGGCCAGCGCCAAGATCTCTCCCGCTAAAGTGGCTCAGGCTATGGCCGAGGTCCAGCCGCGCGCGCAGAGACAGGACGGACCCACGATGGACGCGCAGGAGTTTGAAGACGCCGCCGCCGCGCTCTTCATCGCGCGAGTGCGAACCGTCACCTGAAGCTCCGCGTGCATCATTATCACCGAGCATATTGCACAAACAACAGCGTATCGAAACCGTTGCGTCATATTGCATTCAAGCTTTAACATTTAGATGTCTCGTGTTCCAGCACAAATATCTAAATATTCTTAAATCAAGATGCAAAATGGCAAGATATTAAATCTAGACTAATGACAAAATGATCAAAAAAAGGGAACGCAAACAGAAAATGAACCTAATTCAAGGGTAAAACCAGATTATTTTTTGCAGACATATGTGACCCTGGAGCACAAAACCAGTTATAAGGGTAATTAATTTTTTTTTTTTATTAAACAAGAACAGACAAAACACAAGGCAGACTCAAGACTACAGAATAACAAGACATTAGACAAGGACTCGGTGACACATACTCAGACAGACCGGGTATAAATACACAGAAGGTAATGAGGGAACTGGAGACAGGTGGGGAATAATCAATTAACCCAAACAAGGAGGAAGGTGACCAAATAAGGGAAAAGACAGTTCATAAAGAGACAGACACCGTGGGAAAGGAGGACACCTAGTGGAGACCCAGGGAACACAACCCAGACACTGTGACACTCCATCGATGTGTGGTTTGTTCGGAGGACAATATTTGTCTGAGATACAACTATTGGAAAATCTGGAATCTGAGGGAGCAAAAAAATCTAAATATTGAGAAAATCATCTTTAAAGCTGTTCAGATGAAGTTCTTAGCAATGCATATTACTAATCAAACATTAAGTTTTGATATATTTAAGGTAGGAAATTTACAAAATATCTTCATGGAACATGATCTTTACTTAATATCCTAATGATTTTTGGCCTAAACATTGCTATTGCTATAAAGACTGACTTAACCACAATCACCCCCCCACCCAAAAAAAAAGAAATATCTCATAATTTGGCTTCTCCGGTAAATGCATCTTGATTTAAGTGTTTCTAGATATTTGTACTGGAAACCAAGACCAACATACTGACAAAGAGCATCACTTTTTTAGAAAATGCATGTAGTATATTGTGTTTTTATGTTCCGTGTACTTCAAATCGAAATGATTTGTGCTCGTTACTGTGTTTGAAGTCTAATTTCAGAGCGTGAAACCTCAGTTCAGGAAGTTAAAGGCATCTGAAAGCACACCAGTTCCCTTTTCAGTTTCACAGAGCCTGAGCTCAGCAGGAACAACACATTTTACTGCATTCGCAACTGAACTGCTTTTCAGCTCGGAACGAACAGAACATTTCATTGATTTATTTACGCAAACGTGCACTGATCAATCTCTCACAATAAGCAAAGAAACATGAGTTTAGAAAAAGACTGAATTGCTGACATTTATTTATCCACTTCATACATAGAACTGTTTTTTTTTTTTTTGCATATTAAATATTAATTGTTTAATGAGTATTTCATATGCTGCCTGTTATAATCGCTGATGCTTTTTTAAAAGAACAATCTGAATGCTTTGATAATGATTATAATTTACAAAAACATTATTTGCAAAATAAAAATAAACATGAATTTGAGAGACTCATTATTTGGTGCTTTAATAAACAAAATCTGACTGTACGGAGAGTCACATGATCAATGACACACGTTTTATGTCTCAATATTCCTTTGTTTTACATTTTTCAAAATCATTAATTTTTTTAATATTTGCTTTTTGTTTAATTTTTGCTTCTTTAAATTGGGGTATATTGAATCGTAGATTTTTATAATGTGCTCTTTTAGTTTAATTTATTTCTAGATTTCAATTACTGCTAAATCCCTGCAATCATCAGTTAATGACAGAATTTAATGTGCTCTTTTTTTTGTTTGTGAATACACGACCGTTCAAAAGTTTTGACATGATGTTTTTAAAGAAGTCTCTTCTGCTCATCAAGGCTGCATTTATTTGATCAAAAATACAGAAAAAAACTGTAAAATAGCAAAATGTTATTACAATATAAAATAATAGTTTCTATTTCAATATCCTTTAAAATATAATTTATTTCTGTGATGCACAGCTGAATTTATCGTCATCATAACTCCAGTATAAAGTGTCACATGATCTTCAGAAATCAGAATAATATGATGATTTATTATTAGAATTATCAATGTTAGAAACAGCCAAATATTTTTTGGGGAAACTGATACTTTTTTCAGGATTCTTTGATGAATAAAAAGTTAAGAAAAAACTGCATTTACTCTAAATGTAAATATTTTCTAACAATATAAATATTTGTTATCACTTTTGAGCAATTTAACACATCCTTACTGAATAAAAGTTTAAATTTCTGTCAAAAAAAGAAAGAATAAAAATTTACTGACCCCAAACTTTTGAACTGTATAGTGTATATTGTTAGAAAATATTTCTATTTTAAATAAATTTTCTTCTTTTTAACGTTTTATTCATCAAATAATCTTGAAAAAAGTATCACAAATTCGAAAAAATAAAATAAAAAGACTAGAAGAATGATGATGAAAATTCAGCTGTGCATCAAAGAAATAAATTAAATTTTTAATGTATATTAATTAAAAAAAAAAATTTTTTACATCATAATAATATTTCCCAATATTACAATTTTTTTCTGTATTTTTGATCAAATAAATGCAGCTTTAATGTGCAGAAGAAACTTCCATAAAAACATTAAAAGTCATTAAGATCCCAAACTTTTATTTTATTACTATATTTATTATTCTTTATAACAAAATACACTTCCTTCATGACAACATCCTGCAGGAAGTGACATCATTTATGGGAGGGAAACCAGCAGCACAAACATGACCTGATGGGTTTTGTGGCTTGTGTTTAATTTCAATCTCCTTAAATAAGCAGAGATGGTGCTAATCATGTCATATGTCACCAAGCTCTCTTAATTCCCTGAAAATGCTGGTTTCTTCACCTCTTTTGAGTCCAATCATGTCTGTCCACAATAAAGACTCGCTCAAACATGATTCGATTGACACATGCATCCATTAAGTGCCTCATTTATTGTGGTCATTAACTGGAAGAATGTTCTCTGGTGCGTGTTATTGTGCAAATACTCGTTTTATGATTCCCTTAGACATTGCCCTGCACTGGAGGACTGCCACAATCAGCACTTTACTGCACAGCTTAAAAACAAAAGCACACCGGATTCTTTTAAAAGAGATTTATTAACAAAAATAAGATTGTGCATGAGGAGCATATGTAAGCTGTGAAACCTGGTCATTTCTAGTGCATGAAAGAAAGACAGAAACATTAATGAATCTCACATTGTTTTCACTCGTGTTATACTCTCATCGCTTGAAGAAATGGAAAGTTACAGGCACGATGGGTTAAAAATAAAACTTTATGCAAAGTTACAGGACAGCAGTTGAAGTCGTTTCCTTGTATTTCGCTGTTCAATGCCGTTTATGAGCACAAGACTCAAACAAGTGATCAAAGGGTTCAAGAAGAGTTGCATTAAATCTGCTGCAAATTTGTGAAGGCCACAATGTTTAAAATAATGCCATATAAATATCACCACAAAATCAAATTAGTCTGAATTAATTAAATAAATCCTACTTTTAGGCTTTTTCATTGACATTATTATAATAAAAAAAAACTGAACACAAGATATTATATTTATTAAATTATTTAAATTGTGTAGTGCATTGCTAATTTGTGATTTTTAAATGTAATTTAATAAATTCAATATTAATTACAATTTAATAATTTATATTATATATATATATATATATAACCGATTAAATTACATTGTGATTATTTCATTATTTAATGAATTGTAATTAATTATTTATATTTTACATAAATGTATTATATTTTATAATATGATTACGTGATATATTTACATAAATATTTGCATATAAAATACATTATTTCAATGAGAAGCACACTTTGTGTGTGTGTATATATATGCATATAATTTATTAAATTACTATTTAAACAGTGTGCTTCCCATGAAAATAATGGCTTCTAAAAATGGCCTTAATTTTCCTTGTACAAAAACAAAATATTTTATTTATTCATTTTTTATTTTGGGGTGAAGTAAGACTTTTGCGGTTTCAGAGGCACAAAATCAAAGCAGCTAAAAGGTTTTACAGAAACTATAAAAATGTTTTTGATTCAAGCTGAATGCTATGAAACCTCTTCAGTGCGCTTAAGGTGAAACTATAAAGACTGCATGCATGTCAATGCATAAACCTTTAACAGCACGGTTATAAAAGGCGATAAATGTGCCAGAATCCGTTTTTAAAAGGCGACCCAGTTCAGCTTGCCCTCATTAACAATGACCGTGATTTTAGGAAGAAACTTTAATTGCAATTGGCTCAAACTCAGCAGACATTCATTACAGTAATATTACGCATTTCTCCCATAACTCAGGTCAGAACGTACAGTGATGGATGCAGGCAGACTGTAAAAGAAGAAAAACACAAGCAGAAACCCCAAACAGTTTATGTGTCCGCTGGAGGAAGCCCACTGTTGACCTGAAAACGTGTTTCGTCTGATATCCCATACTGCTCCAGCGGGTCCTGCAGGAGATCACAGAGCAGCAGCGTGATTATTCATCTCTTACAGATATCTGCTGCATTCATTAATAACCATTCCCTCACCTTTCCGGTCAGCCGATGGATTTCCGTGCGATAGTAGATCAGGTTCTTACGCATGGATTCATAACTGTGAGACAGAAGCAGACTGCGGTTATACAGATGGGAGACGCACGGCATGATGGGATACGTCAGAGACACACACCTGGCTTTAACGATGGCATCGATCCACTCCACACACTGCTCCTGAGAATCACATTCGAACAGATACTTCCTCTCGGCTTCGTCCAGAAACACTGAGAACGAGGAAGAGTGACGTCAGGGATATTTTAGTATAATCAATATACTATTATAGTTACTTAAAAAAAGTTTTATCCATGTTTTAAATTAGTATATATATATATTTTAAGTAATTTCCATTTTTATTATTTATTATTATTTATTTATTTTTATTATTATTACTATTAAATATTTTAAAGGAAAAGTAAGTGACGTCACATTTCACCAAAAGTCAAATTTGTTATCACATTGAGATGCTTTTATTACTATTTTTCCATTTTAAAATAATTTTTTAAGTAATTTCCTTCTTTGCGATTTTGTTTTAATGTAATCTATATAGTTTTATTTATAAATTTTGTTTACATTTTTAGTTATTTTAACACATTAAGTTAAACTAAATGAAATGAAAATTGTTTTTTATTTAATTTCAGTTCATATTTATTTAAAAAAATGTTTTTATATAATTTTAGTAACAACACTTGTTAAAACATAAGAGCTGGTGGTCAAATTATTTTTAACATTTTCAATTTAAAGCCATTTTAAAGTATTTTCTATTTTGAATGTGTTTTTTGTCAGTTTTATAATTTTTTTAAAAAAATGTTTATGTAGTTTTTACTTCAACATTTTTTTTATTCTTATTTTTACTTTTTTTGGACATTACATTAAACTAAACTAAATTAAATAAAATCTTGTTTTTTTTATTTGTTTATATTTATTTCAAATAATAACAAAAATATTTTTATTATTATAATTTTAATTTTAGTAACAAAAACCCTTGTTAAAGCATAAGAGCTGATGCTTTAAATTAAAACCAGACATTTATCAAATTGTTTTTAACATTTTCCATTAAAAGTCATTTTAAACAAATTTCCTTTGTTTACACTTTTGTTGCTTTTCGTTTTTAATAAAAAAAAATGTTTATTTAGTTTTTACTTTAAAATGTTTATTTGACTTCAGTTAAAATGTATTTTAAATAATAAAAGTGTGTTTTTTTAGGTTTTAGTTAATGATAAAAACCCTTCCTGAAATATAACAGCTGATGGTTTAAACTAAAACCACAGTCATGAAATGTTTTAGATAATTATACTTCGGTGAGCTGTCAGTGTGTCTGAAGCTGCTCTCACCGATGGAGAAAACCTGATCGTCTTCTCTCTCCACGCGACACTGTTCCAGCAGAAGAGCACCGATGGGCTGAAGACACAAGCCAATCAAACTCAAACGATCAACGATGCTGATGAGATCCAGATCAGACACTGGTACACACTCACCTCATCCTCATCGATCCGAAAGTAAAACAGGAAATTAACGATCAGCTTCACTACACGCCTCTTCACAACTGTTGTGGGAGATACAGGAGAATAGAAGTCAAACTCTACTGAGGCGCATCTCCAGACAACAAAACCAGTTCGGTCCAGTCTAGTGAGGCGCAGTCACTAGCTATTTTTAAAACTTACTTAAAAACGTATTTTATTTTTAGATCGCCTTTTAGTTGCTTTAGTGCACATTTAATATATACAAAGCATTTGTAAAGGTTGTTTTTTTACAATGCATTTTGAGAAGCTTCTTTTAAATGTATTATTATTTAAAAAAAAAATAAAAAAAATTGTGTGTGTGTTTCAAAATTAAGCCCAAAAATAAAAAAGTTTTGTTGGGACTTTATCAAATAATTTAGACTTTTAGACCAGTGGTTCCCAACCTTTTTCAACTCGCGGCCCACACAACCAAACACATATGTTTGCGCGGCCCACTTCAAAAAAATTAACTGACCCCGCTATTGTTGGGTTAATAACTTAGTACTCAGAAGCTAGATTTTAAACTGTATTTATTGAATAAACATGGACAAAAAAAAAAAAAATCGCGATTTTTTTTGATCAATTTTGCAATTGTGACACACACCGATATGCTTTTACAGTCATAAATGCATTCAGGATTAATTTTAAACATATTTCCAAAAGAAAACCAATCAGAGCTTTATCAAAAAGTTGTAACATCTCTAGAACAGACATAAGTCAAAATTATCACTATAGTGAAGATGTAAAAAAATGTATAGACTTGTGGCAAAAAAAAAAAAAAAATCCTGTATACAGGGACTTTTTTTTCTTTTTTGCCATGCATTCTTCATAGAGCTCATTAATTGTAGCGGTGCCTCAGGTGTTTGCAGTGTGTATACAGTATGTGTATGTGCTCAGCAGTGAGAGCGCATAAATATAACGCGAAAGCACATTAAAATAATGCACCAGTGCTAATCTCTCTGTTCGCACGCAGATTTCCTTTGCTCTGTCACAAAACCAGTCGTGCTTGCTCAGAAACACGCTGCTTTTCGAGGAGAGAGTGTGCACACTTAAAACGTGTCTCCTCTCACTTAAACTGCATCCTGTTCACTAACAAATTCACTCTATGCTCATGTGTAAGACATGAATTATTTTCGCACATTTTTATTTCTAGCCTTTTACCGCAGTGAGAACGCTCTGATCCGTCAACATTGGCTCAGAAAAAAGGCGCATCACAGACAGTGTGTGAACCTGGAGTTAGGCATATGCCCAGTCTCTGTTCTCGCGCTAGACGCAATGCATTCTGATTGGATCAGATAGCATACTACGGGAGGTCAGGGACACGGAAAACTGTGCTATAAAGTGATTTAGAAATCGCGCACGCTCAAATCGTGATTTTAGGACGTTTTCTTTTAATCGCACAGCCCTAGAATGGACTGCAAATGAACAGAAAATAATTGGCGGCCCACCTGCAATACCACAGGTTGAAAACCACTGTTTTAGACAATTATGTTTTTTGCTTGAGCCCTAAGAATAAACAAACGTAATTGCAAATTTATTTTACAATTACGATTTTTTCCCCCTCAGAATTAAGTTAAAATTTCGCAATTCTGAGTTTACATCTAGCAATTATCAGAATTGCAAAATAAAGTTTGAATATGGAGATAAAATGCTATTGCACGAAAAAAGTCGCAACTTGTAGCTTTTAACTTTCCTGCGTCAAAGCGACTTTAATGAATGCTTTAGTTTTTCACAACTCTGTGGATTATAAAAGAAGCGCTCAATTTCTTGATACTTTAGTTGATTCAAATGGGATTATAGTAGTTTTGTTGCATCATGACAGCTTTTTTGATTATAACATTTATCGTAGGGCTGGGCGATATATCTAACGATATGAGCATGCGCATCTAATCAGTAAATCTGGTTCCGTGATTACCGCTAAATCGGCATCACCTGCTTTTAAATAGAGCGGCATTTAATAGACAAAGCCGTAGATCACTGACAAGCTACGCAATATCGCGTTCATTATTAAAGGCGATCCATCTGGGATAATTAACGCGATATTGCGTAGCTTGTCAGTGATCTGCCATTTGTTGCATTATGCGTAATTGTCGCATAATGTGACAGTATCGGTAGGTGCAAAACCGTTAAGAAATTTGTGCAAAATGGCGTCATTTCCATTAATTGTTGTAAAATTTAATCTTTTCCTCTCACATCAGGGCAACTTATTTTGGTAGGCGTCTATCTTTAGCGAAGCAGCATGGAAACCGCTTCATATAACTTCTTATGTATGCCATGTGACCTGTAAAAGTTTCCATTGCAGTTTTGCGAAAATATTCCTTTTTAGAATTGACTGGAGAACCACCTCATGCAAAATTGACGCATTCCCATTAGGTGTATTTTCAATTCACAATTTGCGCAATTTGAAGGGTAATTAAAACGCACCTATTGAATATCCTGACAGTATTATAGTGATGTTGCAGAATTACAGCTTCATTATAAAAGCCCATTTCCACCAATAACGACAGCTATAACAATATAGTTAAAAAAATCTAAATTTAAATGAATGCTAATATAGTTGTCTTTATGTTGATAGTTCTTAGTACAAACATGCCACACATTATAGTTTAAATTTTGGTGATTTAATGTTGAAGTAAGCGATGGCGATCACTGGCGATGAGGTGAAATGTTAAACGGTGCGTCCATAATAGCGATTCATAATAGCGTCCGTAATAGCGAATGCGATTTCGGACACAGTGCATCGACTGCATATTTCAGAATGGAAGGTGGAAGAAGTAGGTAATCCATGTTCTTTTCGCCTAATGTTTTTTGAATACTATGAATTCTGACATACTACTCGCCTCACACTGTTTTTTGCCTACGTTATAGTAGGGAATTATGCGATTTCGAACTGCATTCGCATCAAGAGTCGTCAGGTCACGTGACCTCCAATACGGAATTTGCATAAAGTCTATTTCTGTTCCATTGCGTCCGAACGTTGCGTAATATTCCCCTACTATATATTAGGCGAAAAACTGTACGTGAGGCGAATAGTACGTACAAATTCATAGTATGCATAAAAACAGTAGGCAAAAAAAACCTAGAAGACCTACTGCATCTGAAATTGCATACTTCTCCCATATTATATTAGTACGGAAGTACGCGGTTTCGGACGCAGCGGAACAATGTACTTTATTCAAATCTATAGTGGAGGTCACGTGACCTGACTCCTCCTGATGCGATTGGACGCTGCAGTGCGAACACAGCTGTACTCATAATAGCGTACTACTTCATCTATTACAGTCACATCTTTACAAGACATAAATAGTACGAGTAGTACGCTACCATGCGATTCCGAACCAACACGTTTATCGTAGAACGGACAGTTTTCTAGGTCTGTGGTTGATTTTAACGGCGGCGATCTGGTTGTCTCCGCAGATATCCGTGACTTGATGCGGATGAAATTATGTTCTCTCACCGTCTCCTTTCTTCGGGCCTTTCATGCCCAGCTCGGCCGCTCTCTCTGACGGCTGGCGGCTCAGGAACACCAGCTCTTTCTCGTTGAATCGCATCTTCAGTTCTTCGACAGCAGTTTCGTCTCATTACAGCGCATTTTAATGATTAAAGACAGCAGTTTTCTTCCCAGCATCAGAGTCGGATCGGATACTCGTCATTCATACTGTCACTCAAGTTCCTCTGATCGCGTGCTTAGCGCCAAATGAACTGAAACAAGCGTACTAAACACACATAACACACACACACATCAAAACACACTGTACCGAGTGAGCTGCAGGAATTGGACAGGTCCAACCAGAAGAGGGCGCTGATGGTGTACCACTTTAAATAATAGTAAAAAAAAAATACAATTGTGTTTAGAATTTTTTATCCAATAGAAAAATCACAAAGGCAAGTCTGTAAAAAAAGCATGCCGGATGATGATTTCGCAGTTTAAGATAACATCGTATCATAAGTTTATCATTAAAGCTGCGTACTTCTAAATAACAGGAAGAGGAAGAGCGTCGCTCCGCGCGCATGCGCAGTACAGCAGCGACGGCGGCGTGATCTGGACGTTGGGTAAACATGTTTTCAGAATGAATTTTCAGATGAAAATTATACTTATCTATGCGTTTGCAAAGAAAGATTTGAACCATAGCACTAAACTGAACTCTGGTCTTTTAATGCGCTTTCGGGGTTTGCTATAATTCATTAAAAAGGCAACTTTGAAGTCCGTTCAATTCGTGCAGTTCTGTAAACACTTAACTGTGTGTGTGTGTGTGTGTGTGTGTGTGTGTGTGTGTGTGTGTGTGTGTGTGTGCGCGCGTGTGTGTGTGTGTGTTATTAGGGGTAAATGGGATTATAATATACACGTTAGCGTTTAATTCATTATAATTTTATTTCCACCTATTATGCTAATCAAGGGTTCTTGCTTTAAAAACATTCATTATTTTGGTGTCTATTTTTGTGTGTGTGTTTTTTTAATGTTTAGTCGGTCTCTGGGCTTTATAATTTAACAAGCTGTGTTTGCTGTAAGAATAAAACATACTAATCTAACTTACACCTTCAGAAATCATTCTTAAATGCTGATTTATTACAGTTTTTCTGCTTTATATATATATATATATAATTTTTTTTTGGACCTGTGATACTTTTATTGATTATGTGGCGAATACATTTTAAAAGAACAGCGTTTATTTAAAATAGAAATCTTTGTAAAAATCCAAATCTTTATTAGCACGTTTTTTTTTACCAATTTAATATTAAATTTAATAATTGCTGAATAAATTAACTATTATATAACAATACAAATATTATTAATAATAATAAAAACAAAGCGTTTCTTTGTCACTCTATTAATGAAAGAATCCTTAATCCTCCAATTATTCTGATTTCTGAAGATCATGCGACACTGAAGACTGGAGGAATGATGCTGAAAATACAGCGGAGCATCACAGGAATAAATTACACTTCAACACAGATTCACACAGAAAACAGATGTTTTATATTAGAATAATATTTAACTATTTTTAATGCATTTCAGAAATCAGAGCATGCTGAGACGTTTCGAGTTCTGCGAATTCAATCAGTCGGAGTCTAAGATGTTTAAACTATAAGGTGTTTTCCTCTTCTGTGATTCAGTGTGAGGACCGGGATCTCATCATGGATTTCCAGCACAGAGCCGGAGGGAAAACCGGTAGCGGCGGCGTTGCCTCGTCGTCCGAAAGCAACCGAGACCGGCGTGAACGCCTGCGACAGCTGGCCTTAGAGACCATAGACATCAACAAAGACCCGTACTTCATGAAGAACCACCTGGGCTCCTACGAGTGTAAACTGTGTCTCACGCTGCACAACAACGAGGTGTGTGCTCCGAGAGACTCTCACACACTTCACACACACTCGTCCTCGAACATAACTCTCATCCTGTCTGTCATGTTCCTCTTCTAGGGAAGTTACCTCGCTCACACGCAGGGCAAAAAGCATCAGACGAACTTGTGAGTGCGCTTCTGATGATCAGGATGGGGTTCAGTGTAGACCTGGAGTTTATTGTGTTGTGTACTTACCTGTTTTAGAGCAAGACGAGCTGCGAAAGAGGCGAAGGAAGCGCCGGCTCAACCCGCTCCAGAGAAAGTCAAGGTTGAAGTGAAGAAGTTTGTGAAGATCGGGAGACCGGGATATAAAGGTGAGACGCTGAAACATGAGCCTTAAAAAATATGATGCATTTCTTCAACTGTTTGTGTTTATGTTCTTTCTTAATTTGCAGAAGAATGCCACACACACATCTGAATCTGTGGTTATAATACAACTATTGGATCATTTCTCAGCCTGTTTTCACTGCATTATGCCTTATTCTGATTTCAAACATGAGCATCTGTGCTATGTTTTAATGCATCCGAACAACCACAGAATATAAAAAAAAGCAATTTATTTATGCATTTCTTTGACATTAAATTGAGTATTTGAAGATATTTTTTAACTCATTTGCAAGTACTGTATGGTTTGACACGTAGCTGCTTTTGTTGTTTTGAAAAGTGCATTAAAGCTGATGCATGAATATAATTTAAAAAACCTTTTGAACCTTTTTCTTTAATGCCAAAAATCATTAGGATATTAAGTAAAGATCATGTTCCATGAAGATATTTTAGTGAAGTTCCTACCGTAATTATATAAAAACTTTTTAAGAAGAATTAATTTGAACAAATTTAGAGTTGATTTTCTCAATGTTGAGATTTTTTTTGCACGCTCAGATTTTCAAATAGTTGTATCTCGTCCAAATATTGTCCTCCTAACGAACCACACATCAATGAAAATATAATTGATTCGGCTTTCAGATGATGCATACATCTCAATTTCGAGAAACTGACACTTGTGACTGGTTTTGTACATTAAATGCATGAAGTCTAAAGAACCAGTGATTTAAAAATCTAAATAAATCCTTATCCAACAATCACAAACAACTGGACGCTCCTTGAATTCACTAGAAGCTGTGGTCCAGATCTAAACGTCTTTGATTAACAGATGCACCTGTGTGTTTCTCTCGTAGTTACTAAACAAAGAGATCCAGAGATCGGACAGCAGAGTCTGCTTTTCCAGGTACATTTCTATAGTCTGTTGAACATTAATGCTCTGATCATCTCTTGTTATTTCGGTATGCATGCCTGCATTGATATAATAAACGGTGTCCTCGTCTTTCAGATTGATTACCCAGAGATAGCAGAAGGTATCGGGCCGAGGCATCGCTTCATGTCGGCGTATGAGCAGAGAATCGAACCTCCGGACCGTCGCTGGCAGTATCTGCTGTTCGCAGCCGAGCCGTACGAAACCATCGCCTTCAAGGTCTGTCTAAAAACCAGTCTCGAGTCTGTAGCAAAAGCCAAAAATACATTGCATGGGGCAAAATTATACATTTTTAATTCATGCTAAAAATCATTAGGATCATGTTTCATGAAGATATTTAGTGAAGTTCCTACTGTAAATACTGTATTTTCCGGACTATAAGTCACACTTTTTTTCATAGTTTGGCTGGTCCTGCGACTTATAGTCAGGTGCGACTTATTTATCAAAATTAATTTGACATGAACGAGAGAAAACATTACCGTCTCCAGCCGCCAGAGGGCGCTCTATGCTGCTCAGTGCTGCTGTAGAGCGCCCTCTGGCGGATGGAGACGGTAATGTTTTCTATTGGTTTTTGGGTCTAAATAAATGTGACTTATAGTCCAGTGCGACTTAAATATGTTTTTTTCCTCCTCATCATGATTTTTGGACTGATGCGACTTATACTCAGGTGCGACTTATAGTCTGAAAAATACGGGTATATAAAATCATATATATATGATTTTTTTTTGCACCCTCAGATTCTCAAATAGTTTTGTCTCTGCCAAATATTGTCTTCCTAACAAACCATGCATCAATGGAGAGATGATTTATTCAGCTTTCAGATCCCTTATGACTGGTTTTGTGCTCTCGGGTCACATATGCAAACTTTTTCTTATTTTTTTTATGGTTTCGCTCATATTTCAGGTTCCCAGTCGAGAGATCGATAAAGGAGAGACTCGTTTCTGGACACACTGGAATAGGGAAACGAAGCAGGTGAGAACGGATGGGTTAAATCGTTTGTGCTGCTGCTCCTTCATGTGCTGAACACAAGCTCTCGTTCTCCTCCAGTTCTTCCTGCAGTTTCACTTTAAGATGGAGAAAGCTCTGGGTGCTCCACCGGGTCAGCCGCCGTCGCTCGGCATGAAGCGTCCTCCTTCACTGATCACTGGACTCGGTCCACATCCACACAGTGACTCCATGCCCCCCCCGCCGGGAGGAATGCATGGGATGCCCCCCGGAGCCCCCATGCCCCCACACATGCCCCCCCCAGGAGCCCTTCCTCCTCACCTGAGGCCGCCGCTCCCCATGGACGCCTCGCTCCACTGACTTTACTTGAAGCTTTTACATATAATGCGTTGTGATCACATGATATGCATTCATTATTACATCTTTAGGAAGTATAATGCATTTTTAACTTACAATCATATAATGCATTAGAAGGCACATTAGGAATATTTTTTTAATCATGCATTATAAATAAAAGCTTCACTTTACACTTTTTTTGTTTTCCCCCCTTTATTTTCATGTGCACAGCTCTGTAAATGTGTAGTGATTTGACTTGTGTGCAAACAATTTCCAAATGTTGCTGTTGTTGTTTTTTATTAATAAATAAATTAATTAATGTGCTGGTCTTTTCTTGTATACCGTAACGTCTGAATGAAATTATTCCTTGAATGAGAAAAGATGTTAGAATTATGTTGCGACAGCACATAAATTAAAAAGAAAAAGTATTATGTGCCACAGATAAATATTTTATTATATATATACAGGGGTGGCGTTAGGGGTGGGCTAAGGGGGCTGGAGCCCCGAATGTTTTCAGTAAAGACCCGAATATTTTTATTACCACCATGCCATCAATGAGTTTTCATGGCCAATAAAGTAATTTATATTAGAATTTAAATAAATAAATATCACTTGACTCTCACGTCCACAGTGTCTGTAAATTTACCCAAGTTACGCGTTTTCATTCAAACCCGACGAAAACCGCCCAATGATTCTAGTGCTTCTGACTGACATGTAAACTGGCCAACCATCGATGAGCGTCTGTACTCTTCAGCCAATGAAATGAGATCTTTTGGAGGCAGGCGGTTTGTTGGCGTGTAGTATTTTACTAGATCAATTTATTTGAAAATTAAAATGGATATTTCAAATTTAATCTTCTTCTTCTTCAAAAAAGGAAGTAACCCCCCCCCCCCCAGCCAAAAACACTTGAACGCCAAGATACAACAGCTTCAGGTATCTGTAACTTTTAATCTTAGTAGGCTATTATATTTCTTTTTCGGTTTTAAATTGTGTCTGATTTAACGTTACATTTTGAACATCTAACAGTTAACGGTTGCTCAGCACAGTCTTTAGGACACACACACACACATTTTTTCCGAACGAATCATCCGTTTCAAATGAATCCATTGATTAAATGACTGACCGACTCACTCATTAAGGCAGTGGCATACCGCCACCTAGTGGCAAATTACCATTCTAATTTTTTTTCATAATTTCATATTTCTGTATTCCAAATTTTATATTTGATACATTAGCCTCATAAGATTATGCAATTTGTAAGTGCTGTGTAAGTGCTCCTTCAAAAATATAAGTGTATAGAGCCCTGCATTTATAATTATACTTGGCTTTAAGTGTACATAAACACAGAGATAAAGTCCTTTGACAAGATATCTTTGAAGAGTAAGAGTATGTCAGTGCACTGCTTAATGTTTGCTTCTTATCCCTGTTCTACCAAGACGAGTGTAGACTTCAGGCTTGATTGGAAAATAAAAGAAAACAGAGACAGACACAAAAAAAAAAAGTAGAGACACAACATCAGCATATGTGTCAGGATACAAGGGATAAACTTTAAATAAAATGTTTTAAATTTGTTTTTTTGTTTTTATTGTTTTTGTATTGAACTTATTCAAATGATTCGCGATCCCCAAATTGACTCAAATGATTCGCGATCCTGCTCCGAACTCCCGAACTGACTCAAATGATTCGTGATCCCTACGAACTCCCGAAATGACTCAAATGATTCGCGATCCCGCTACGAACTCCCGAAATGACTCAAATGATTCGCGATCCCGCTACGAACTCCCGAACTTATTCAAATGATTCGCAATCCCCAAATTGACTCAAATGATTCGCGATCCCGCTACGAACTCCCGAACTGATTCAAATGATTCGTGATTCCCAAATTGACTCAAATAATTCGCGATCCCGCTCCGAACTCCAGAAATGACTCAAATGATTCGCGATCCCGCTACGAACTCCCGAACTGACTCAAATGATTCGCGAACCCGCTACGAACTCCCGAACTGACTCAAATGATTCGCGATCCCGCTACGAACTCCCGAAATGACTCAAATGATTCGCGATCCCGCTACGAACTCCCGAATTGACCCCACGTCAAAACAGTGCCACAAAGAGAGACATGCAGAAAAGTGAAGCGCAAAGGAAAAATGGTATTGCAAGCTCAAACTAGACTGACACGCAAAATAAAAGCAGCGTTGCAAATAAATTAATAGATATGACCATGGAAAATATGTATTGCAAAATCATTGCTTTCGCGCTGTTTCATTTGTTTTGCAATTCTTAATTTTTGTTTGCAAAAAGCAAATGTATTTTCCTCAATACTTTAAATAAATTGTTTTAAATTAGTTTTTGTTTTTATTGATTTTGTATATTTTAAACAAGGTAAATCTTTCTGATTTATTAAAATAAAAAGTCACATACATGGACTTTTCTGGGCTAAGCCCCTGATCTCCACTCACCCTAGAACCACCCCTGTATATATATATTACACATTAGATGGTGAGTCGGTGCTTCACAAAAACTATTACCGATAATTCATAATGGCTAAAATTAGTTTTGAAGCCAAAAGCTGCATTATTATTGTGATGTTTTTATCAGACTCTCATTCTGACGGCACCCATTCACTGCAGAGCATCCATTGATGAGACACTGATGCAGTGCTACATTTCTCCAAACCTGATGAAGAAACAAACTCATTTTAATCTTGGATGGTGAGTAAACTTTCAGCACATTTTCATTTTTGGCTAAACTATTCCTTTAAGCAACTTTGGAAAAAGTACTCGAGAAAACACAAAACACTACATACATCCATAAAAAAAAAAAAAAGCTTATTTTTGCATCACATTACTTTCACAGCGTTGTCTTAAATATTACTTTAACCATCTTAAAAAGAAAACGACACAGAAGGACTTATAAACAAATTCTTATGTAATCATTATTTATTTTTATTTTACATTAGATAACAATTATTAATGTTATTTAAAGTCCTCTAACAGAATATGAGGTTTGTGAAAAAAAGTGCTTATGACTTGGTGATACAGATTTTACAAAGCAAAAAAAAAAAAGCACCAAATTATACCTTTATATCATTAACTGAAGGAGAAGTGTTTCACCCTGTAATCAAAATAAAACACATTTTGCTGAAGAAGATGACTCTTATTAGGACTATTGAGATTTTCTCAAGACAGTTAATCACATAAGTCATCCCTGTTTTCTTTATGCGCTGATTCTCTCTTTCTTCACCTGTTTGTGCTTGCTCTCTTTTGCTGGTTTCTTTGGTTTCTTCATCTCCTCTATGTACTCCTCCTCTTCTTCCACTTCCTTGACTTTCATCTCTTTCTCTTTTGTCCGTCTCTCTTTAGTCTCATCTATTTCTCGTCTCCCTTTTCTTCTGCGCTCACTGAATTTTGTGTCTCTTTTCTTCAGGAGCCTGAGGTCCGGAAGGGCCCTGTGTCTGAGGCCCCTGGAAACTCTCTTGGATTTGCCTTCATCATCATCAATCCACCAGAACAATGTGTCCCATAAGGAAGTGTCCGGCTAAGAGTATTAATTCAGATGAGAATGATTATTATTTTTGCATACAGATGTGTGCAGTATGTTTCTAAATCTGTGCAGTATTTCTACAGTGTCCCTGTGGATCATAATTAATAATGATAGGCTAACTGTGCATTATTCTTACTATTACACTGTTGCTCTTATTAACATCAAATATTGATTAAAAAAATCTGTATATTATCGTGAAGCTTCCGCCGCTGAGAAAAATATGATGTACAAAGAGTTCGCGGAGTGATACAAGACATAAAAGTAGCGCCGGTTTTATTTGACCAATCAGAATTAAGCATTTTAAACTTTAAAGGCGCCAGGCGCGCTTTCATGCGCGAGAGCGAGACATGAACGCAACGGTCAAAAACGTCTGTCTAGCTCGTCCTTACAAAGAAAAACAACACTTTATTAGCCAAAGCGACATGTTTAGCTTTATATACATTTTTGTGCTTACCTCATGCGGTGTTATTTTCCCTCTTTTAATCAGAGCGTGTCTGTCGTTTAGTGCTATGAGCTCTTCACTAACGTCTTTACGGCCTCGGACGGCCTCTGCGTGAGGAGAAAACATATCTGTCAGTCATTTTAGAGTTTGATGTTTTTCGATGTTTGGGCCTGTATTTGGCATAAAAACACTTGCCGTGTATTCTTTGTAAACCGTAGCTCAGCAGCAGGATGGTTATGACCGCGATCAGACATCTGTTCAGCGTCACACCCTCCCACGGCGTCTCGATCTGCGTCACATTCTGGATGGACAGAGCTTTGCGTAACGACGCAGCTGGACAGATGATGAAACACTTGGGTTGTTGAGATGTTACACATTTGAATTTAAATTTAGGTTAAGACGTGGTGATGGAAAAATGTGAGATGGAAGGAAAAATCATATCTAGATGCGTTTGTGTTCGCTTTCAAAATTTTGTGTTGTCTTGTAAAACGACTGTGAATTCATTTTAAAAGCGTTCACTGACAAAACTATTACAATACATTTTTTAATGTTCTGATGATAATTTTGTCATTCGCTTTCAAAAATTCTGCATTCTTTTGTAAAACTATCGCGTTCCCACCAGAACTTTGCCAATTACTTAAAAAATGTTATACAGCGTTCACTCGCAAAACTATTGCAATAATTTTTTCGTTCACTTTCAAAACGTTATAATGATACATTTTTCAGTTGTTTTCTAAACTTTTGCTTTCTCGTAAAATGATTTTGTTCTGAACAGAACTTTTTCATTCACTTTCGAAACTTTACGAAGCGTTCACTTGCAAAATTACTACATAAGTTTTCGTTCACTTTCAAAACGTTCTGACGAAAATCTTTTAATTCATTTAAAAAATGTTTGCGTTCTCTCGTAAAAACTATTGTGTTCCGACCAGAACCTTTTCACTTTTGAAACTTTATGAAACGTTCACTCAAATTTTTGTTTCACTTATAAAACGTTCTGACAAATTTTTTCCGCTCGTTTTCAAAAATTTTGCATTATTTTGTAAAACTATTGTGTTCCGACCAGAACTTTGAAAACTTAACGAAGCGTTCCCTCGCAAAACTATTACATAAGTTTTTGTTCACTTTCAGTTTTTTCATTTGCTTTCAAAACGTTTGCGTTCTCTATTTAAAAGATTGCGTTCCAACCAGAACCTTTTCATTCACTTTCAAAACTTTATGAAGCATTCACTCGCAAACTATTCTATAAATTTTTTTTGTGCACTTTAAAAAATTCGGATGAGAATTTTGTTGTTTGCTTTCAAAACTTTTGCATTTCTCATAAAATGATTAAGTTCTTACCAGGACCTTTTCATACACTTTCGAAACTTTACGAAGCGTTCCCTCACAAAACTATTACAATAATGTTTTCGCTTACTTTCAAAATGTTTGGACAATAATTTTTTCATCCACTTTCGAAACTTTTGCATTCTGTTGTAAAACGATTGTGTTCCCACCAGAACTTTCAAAACTTTACAAAGCATTCACTCACAAAACTATTACAATAATTTTTTTGTTCACTTTCAAGACGTTATTACAAAAACATTTGTTCGCTTTTAAAATTTCTTCATTCTCTTGTAAAACGATTGCATTCAGAACAGAACTTTTTTATGCACTTTGAAAACTTTACATAGCGTTCAATCACAAAACTATTACAACCATTTAGTTTGTGCATTTTCAAAACGTTTTGACAAAAACTATTTAGTTCGCTTTCAAATATTTTGCGTTTCCTGTAAAACGATTACGTTCTGAGGAGAACATTTACATCCCCTTTATGAAGCATTCACTCACAAAACTATTATAATACATTTTTGGATTCTCTCGTGAAATAATTGTTTTTACCAGAACCTTTTCATTCACTTTTGAAACTTTACTAAACATTCACTTGCAAAACTATTACAAAAATGTTTTCGCTTACTTTCAAAATGTTCTGACGAGAATTTTTCCGTTCACTTTCAAAACTTTGCATTCTCTCGTAAAACGATTGCATTCTTACCAGAACCTTTTCATTAACGTTCGAAACTATACAAAGCGTTCCCTCACAAAACTATTACAATACACGTTTTGTTCACTTACAAAAACGTTTGCGTTCTCTCGTAAAAACTATTACATAACGTTTTTTCGCTTACTTTCAAAATTTTCTGACAATATTTTTTCTCGGTCACTTTCAAAACTTTTGCATTCTCTTGTAAAAGATTGCGTTCCAACCAGAAAATTTGCATTCATTTTTGAAACTTTACGAAGCATTAATTCGAAAAACTATTACAATAAATTTTTAGTTCAAAAACATTTGTGTTCTCTCGTAAAAACTATTACATAATGTTTTCGCTTACTTTCAAAATGTTCTGACGAGAATTTTTCCGTTCACTTTCAAAACTTTGCATTCTCTCGTAAAACGATTGCATTCTTACCAGAACCTTTTCATTAACGTTCAAAACTATACAAAGCGTTCCCTCACAAAACTATTGCAATACTCGTTTTGTTCACTTTCAAAAACGTTTGCGTTCTATCACAACACTTTAACTTTCTAACGAGAAACTTAACTTTCACTTGTAAAACATTTGTGTTCTCTTGCAATAATATCACCGGAAATATAGTCATTCCTCCCACATCATATTATTTCCGTTACAACAAAATTTTGCAACTGAAAAAAATTAGATGGGAGGAAAATTAATTTTCAAATCTTTTGGAGTTCTGTCGCAAACAAACAGGAATTAATTTTTTCCTCCCATCATGATTTCTTTCTTCATTATTAATTTTGTACCATCACCATGTGCTTATATTAGAAACACTGAGACTTACTAAACAATTTAAATAAAAATTCCTATAAATAACATTTCACTAAATAAAAGTATAATGCATCTTACAGTACTATAGATAGTATGAACATTTTTTCATGTTAATAATGTAATTTTTTGTTTTTGTTTAAGTGTAATCTTTGTGTATAAAGAACAGCTCGTCTGTTACATTTTAGTATAGGGATTCAGATGGATATTAAATTAAACAGATTCAGGATGAATAAGTGCTTAATAATATGAGTTTCATCATAACACCACTGACATGTTTGCTGATGAAACCAGGTTAAGATAATTTCTGGTCTGGACGGATGTGGTTTAGTACACACAGTTACTGTTGGGAAGTACATTTACTTCATATGTTTACAGGATGCTTTTGGTCATGAGTTATCTTGCATATGTTTTGACCCAAGTGAATACTGATGGTCTAACATTAAACAACAAATGGAGGTCAAGAATAGATTGAAAGAGTGCAGATGGGCATGAGTTTGTTTTGCAGGTGATCCGAGCAACATACTGGCGCCGGAGACCGGATGTTCCCGTGGAATCATCTTTGGGACCTGCTGGACGTTTGGAGCTTCCTGCAGGACACAGGAGGTTTATGAAAGCAATGGTAAGTGTGTGTGTTAGAGGTCATGTTCAGATGGTTTGCAGGCCGTGAATGTGTCGGCGTGATCTCCAGCTGTCATGTGATATCAGACTCACCTCTTGCACCCTCCTCTGAGCATACATCTCTAAAAACAACAACAGAAACACATCACAAACAATCAATACATTCTCAGTCGTTTTAATGAAGAAATGCTATTTAACCTGATAATTAACTAGTTGATCTACTTTGGATTTAACAATCAATGCAGTCATGTTGTTCTACAATGCAATAGTGTAAAAAAGACTTGCCTTATGATTAACTCTAAAAACCCATATGCAACAAGAAGTTGCATGCATTTCTGCAGTAATATTGTTAAAGTTATAATTTTTGGTCATGTTAATGATGTTCTATAACTTTAGAGAACTTTAGGACAGAAACCAAAATTAAAAGCATAAAAAAAAGATTTGCATCACAAAAAATATATATATATATATTTATATATTATATGTATCAGCAACATTTCTGACTTTATTTTAGTTTGATTGATTTACTGAAATAACTAAAACTAAAATAAAAATGAATAAAATAGATTTTTAAAAATCTACTTAAATTGACAAAAATCTGTAATTTTAATAAAGTAAAAATGCTAGTTAACCTGTTAATCTATTATCTTTAAGCAGTAAAAAATTACAAACAATGCATGTGATTTTAATGTAAAATGCAATGCTATTAAAAATGTAATAATGAATTTGAACAGGATAATTACATGCACTTTTACAGTTAAATTGTTCAAATAATGTTTGAAAGTAAAACTGCAAGTCATTTAATAATCTGAGGCTGTAGAGAGAGCTGTCGTCTGTTCGTGTGTTTGGTGTTCGGTGTCATGTTGCTCGTGTCTGTCAAGGTTATTGTGACGTATTATTAGACTCAGTGTTCACTTTAACACCACAAATAGTGTGGATGCTTTCAGCCTGATCTTAATTTAGAAAGAACGCTTTGTTTCCAAGACATCTTGACTCCTGAGGCTTTTATATTCATGTTAGAAACAGAAATGCAGTGTAGAAACGTGCTCATTTGCACCTGCTTTGCCTCCTGTTCGCATTTGTCTGAAAGGTTTCTGAGGAGGAACTTCTTGCAGTGGTTTACCGAGCTCTTCCTCAAATGTCTCAAAGGTGCTTTCGTCCATCGCTCACCTGAGAAGCAAGGTGTATTGTGAAAGCTGGAGGCCACAGAAATCTCTGAAGAAATCCAGATGTGTGTGGAAACTACTTTAGCACAGTCTCACCGCAGTTAATGTCACATTAAACACACCTCAGATAACAAAACACAGACACCCACGAAGGAAACACACTGTTGTGTTTCAATTCACATTTTGTCTTGTACTTGTCTCGCAAAGTTTTAAACCCAAATGATCAAATGCAAAAGTGTTTAAGCTTCATGCATTATGAAGAAATATCCATGGCAAATATTTTAGAGCACATCATTATTGTAAAAGAAAATGACCTAGATCTGTAAATTATAATTTTCAATTCGTTTTTAAATACTTTAGAAATATTTTAGAGTACTGCATAATTGTAACATATATTCCAGACCTGTAAATCACATTTTAAAACAAAAGATTTAAATGTCAAACATTTTTACATTAAATTTTATTGTATTGTTTTTTTTATTTTATTTTTATAAAGTTATGCGGTACTCTAAAAAGTTTCCTCAAATAGAAATCGGTCTTGTGGGAGCTATGTATCTCTTGAATAATTTTTTGAAATCCAGTAATCACCTGTAAATCTAAAAACTAGTTCATACAGTCAGTCGTTTTGTCTAAAAAAATACTGCAAATGAATTTTTACTTTATGCTTTTTCCATAGCTTTTTTTCTTCATGCTATTTCCTGAGTGTCCGAATAAAAGCAGTCCTTTAATATCCACAGAGTCCGTCACACACACACACACACACACACACACACACACATCAGTAGCACAAACAGCTCATGCAGCCACTGGACTTCACCTTTGACCCCGGTAACAGCGTGGCTTACCTGCATGGAGGTGAGCAGAGACCCGAGGAGGAGCAGACGGAGAGGACGGCGGTGTGAGAGCACTGGAGCATGTGAAGGACACACACACACACACACACTCGTGACAGCCAGGCACAGGTGCAGCAGAGCGAAGGACACTGATAATTCCCTGAGATGAAGTGTGATTTATTTAGGAGGTGAAGGATGCCTGTCAGAATCATCTGCATCTGAAACATGCATCCCAGAATAATAAACACTGTAAATCAACAGTAAGTCTGACTGAACTGATTTAGAAGGGTTTTCTAAGTAGAAGATACTAGAGATTTCGCTCTATTTAGTTTTTTTTTTTTTTTTTTTTTAGTAAGGGTTAAACCCAGGAATATAATTTTTAAAATCGCTTATTGGGAAATCAGAGATTTTCTATTAAAATATAAAAAAGAAAAATTTTAATAATTGCTGTTTTTGTATTTGTTTAGAAAAATTTTATTAAATTGTTAATATATATATATATATATAATTGAATCTATCTATAATCTATCTATATATTGCATTGCAAGATAAATTATGATTTTCTTTATTCTAATATTTTAAAATGTAATATTCTGAGGCTGCCTAGTAAACAGGCAATATGGAATATTTTAGAAAAAATAAAAAAAATTATTTAGAGTCACAAAACTCTAAATATCTCTAATATATATATTTAATCATATTTCATGATAATAAAATACTGTACGTTTCCAGTTCGTCCCTGTTCAGGAAGGAACACAGCATCAGTAAGTATCTTTAATATATCTGATGAATCATGTGACACTGGGTTTTCTTTGTTAAACATTTACCATGCTCAATCAAATGGTCAAAAGTATGAAAAAGTTGACATTTCATTGTTTATTAACCTCTCTAAACAATGACATAAACTCATCATTTCTATGTGTATGATGCATAACTGTAATACACTTCTCAGAGAGAGCACTAGAGGATGCTGTAACCTCATAAACTGTGTGAATGATGCTGGGATTGCAAAGGAAAGCATTAAATCTACAGATCAACAAATCTGACCTGAATTTGACTGTGAATTATGTAAGAGAAATATAACAGAGCTGAATCCCAAAGCCAGCTCTCTTTATTAACACATTAATGGATCTGTTGTTGTTGTTGTTGTCTGCTGTTCCTCTGAGATCTTTCTAGTGGCAACAGTTGCATCATGAGCGACTGAAGTGTCTCTCTCTCCTTCATGGCTGATTTGACTGCGATTAGGAGGTGAGATGGACTGACAGTCGTGTGTCTCGACTGCGCAGACGAAGAGCTTTCAGCTGTCTGCTCTCATTAAAGCTTGTGTTAGCAGGGAGAGACAGTATTTCAGCTTTCTCAGGAGTGGAAATGGCGTCTCTGCGTGACCTTTCCCAGCACAGAACGAGTCCTGGCTGTCAGTGATGTGCTTTTAGTGTGTGATGTTAATGCTCAGGTGCTGCAGACGGGCTTGAAGTCTTCAGGAACAAACATTTGACAGATACTTCTCACCCAGACGGCGTTCGTTCAGTAACTCCAGCTCTTTCAGACGAGCACACAACATAAATGCAGATCAAAAAATGTATAATACTAATATTAAGGAAGCATCTGGTTAAATAAATACAGGGAATGTTTTATTATTGTTATTATCATTAAAAAAATAATTATAAAAAAATAAAAAGATTGTGATTTTTTTCACGTTTCTCCAGAAAGGGTTAATTAAAAAAAAAAAAAAAAAAAAAAAAAATTATTAATCAAATCCCACAATCCCTCGACAATCAACCTATAAATACCTGGGATTACGTCCATTAATTTCTACAAGATCATTAAAAATTATAATATTGTAAAATATATAATAAGTGCATGTATACACATAAACAGTAATTTATGTATATATTCATATACATGGTAAAAAATGCATTAAAAAAATAAGTAATAAAATACTGTGAGTGATAAATAATAAAAATCTCTGATAAATTATTTTATATATATAAGTAAATGACAAAATTAAAATTGTGACAACTAAGCTCTAAATTAGTAAGAATAGCTTAATTGATAATTTAACTCATTTTCACAGCTTTACGAAAATACACTACTGTTCAATTTAGAGATCGGAGGTCGGAAGTCTTTTGTGTTCACCAAGGCAGCATTTATATAATCAAAAGTACAGTTAAAATAGTGAAATATTACTATCTCTTAAAAAAAATGTTTTCTATGTGAATCTATATTAAACTTGAATTTATTTCTGTGATGCTCCGCTGTATTTTCAGCATCATTCCTCCAGTCTTCAGTGTCACATGATCTTCAGAAATCAGAATAATATGATGATTTGCTGCTTAATAAACATTTCTGAATATCATCAGTGTTGAAAACCGATACATTTACTGTTTTTAAGATTCAAACATGAACAGAAAGTTCAAAAGAACAGCGTTGATTTGAAATCGGAATCTTTTGTAACATGTCTTCACTGACACTTTGTATCAGTTTAATGCATCCTCGATGAATAAAAGTATTGGTTTCTTAAAAAAGAATAATAATACCCCAGATTTGTGACCTATAGTAAATATATCTGACTGAATTTCTCAGTTATAGCCTCTCCACCAACACAACAACAAATGATCTTGAGTCTTAAAAGTGTTTGAGATCTTTCTGAGCCGCTGTCAGTGTTTAGAGGAGGGTAAGAAAGTGTGCTAACGTCGCCCTAAATACACCGCTCTGTGCTGCTTTATACTCCGAGAGAAACGACACTGTTGTCTGTTCCTCGTAAAGGACACTATAAACCAGAGCTGGTCCCAGGACACAAGACTGCGCAGATGTGATCTTTGGCAAGGGCGAGAGGTACGGCTCTATGGCTTCCTCGAGACACATTTTGGATGTAGTAGAAAGCAAACACGACATAATGACCTTTCTCTTGAGTTATTTCTCATATAAATACAGGAATGTGATCAGATGTCTGTATTTGTGTGTTAAATGCTGCTTGTTCCTACCATCATTTTTTAGCTCAATATCTTTTAATCACTTGCTATATTGGTGATTTTTGGAGGTTTGTGAACCTTTTTTGCTTGTGAAGTGTGCTTATGCTTATGTGGAACAAACACGTTTCTGTGCCTTATTGATGAAAATGCATGGTTTATTGAACAAGACTTATCTTAAAATGTCCAAGCACCCTACCTTTACTAATGGATTGCACTCGGATGTTAAATAATTAGTGTTTGCAAAGTCAATTTCTCACATGCTTCATGTTTTAATACAATTACAGGCACTTTGAGTGATCAGATGCACCATTTTCAACCATAAAACACAGGTTTAGGATCCTACAGATGCACATTATGGGAGGAACCCAAGTCATATCTACAGACCAGAAGTTACCCAGAATGCATCATGCTGGTGAGTTTTGCACGGGCAAACATCACTCACATTTTCCTGTATTGTGGGTCAGATGGAAATATGGCATGTTGCATGAGCCTCAGGCAGATTGTGTGTTGTTTATATGTCTGTTTTTGTTCAAGAGCCTGTCCATCACACACACACACACACACACACACACACACACACACACATGTTTGAGTAGGATGTAAACCGTGTTTTCAGCCGCGAACAAGGACAGAATAAATGCTAGCGGTGTACAAATATCCTCACATGCGGAGTTGATTCAGAAAAGAAAAGTTCCTGTTGAAATTTTTATCAAGGTGTTTCAGATGCAGGGATACAGTACATCATTGTAACCATGGCAACGTCTCCAGCAGCTCTCCTTATGAACTGACTTCTGAGAGCTCATAGATGTGTGTGTGTGTGTGTGTGTGTCACTTCAGACTCGACTGTGACTGACATGCACAGTGTGAGAGAATGAATAGATATTTTAGACATTTCGAAAAGAAAAGCTTGTATAATTCAGCTGGTTTAAAGAAACAGTGTGCTTTTATGAAAGAGCCTAGCAAGCTGACTATTTAGTATATCTGCTCACCAGGGCTGTATTTATTTAATTAAAAATACAATAAAAACTGTAAAATATTTGTACAATTTGTTATTGCTGTTTTCTGTGTGAATCTATATTAAACTAATTTATTTCTGTGACGCTCCGCTGTATTTTCAGCATCATTCCTCCAGTCTTCAGTGTCACATGATCTTCAGAAATCAGAATAATATGATGATTTATCTGCTTGAGAAACATTTCTGATTATTATCAATAATTGTGCTGCACAATATTTTTGTGGAAACTTTGATATATTTTATTTTTCAAGATTCCCAGGTGAATAGAAAGTTTAAAAGAGCAGCATTTATTTGAAACAGAGAAACAGAAGTGGAGGTGAAACTGATTCTGTGACTTTATTTCTCAGACCGCTGGAGTTTGAAGGAACACAGCTTCTGCTCTGATTCATATTTCATCTGCTCGGTGAAGATTTAGGTCAATATTCAACATCACAGAAACGTCATTAAAATTCACCGACTGCAAAGATGGATTTTAAGAGATGAGGAGAGGTGTGTCGTTTAAAAGAACATGAGGAGAAACCCACAGATGATGATACTAAATTAAAAAAATGTTTTTGGGGTTTAATCTCTCAAGAGAGTATATTCCCAAAATCCCAAAAAATCCCCAAAATTTTTATTCCCCCAAATTTTTTTATTAAGCCTGTTTTTTATTTACTTATTGTTTATTTATATCTGATTAATTATTCATAAATTATTAATGATAGTAATAATAAAAATAAATAAATAAAATAAATATATATATATATATATATATATATATATATATATACACATTTTTTTCATATTTCTGTTATTTTGTCGTGAAATGTGACCTGGACATGTGAACACGTATCATTTTGTACCAAGATAATTATTGCAAATATTTTTTTATTTTATTTATCCCATCACTGCTTAGTACTACATTGTAAGTGGAAATAGAGAAAGAATGAGCGAGGCTGTGTGTGTGTGTGTGTGTGTGTGTGTGTGTGTGTGTGTGTGTGTGTAGGAATATTGAGTAAAGTTTGTGTGGAGTTACAGGAACAGCCAGAACGATGGAAAGTCACAGACACTCACTAATCTCTCAGTCCTGAGACGTGTGAGATCGACTCTGATGACTGTCAGCTCACTAATGTACTTCTGTTAGTGACACCTAGTGTGCTGCCTACCTAGGAAGCATTTTAAGAGATAGATATCCTCCAGACGTTTAGGTTTTTCAACAGAATCAAGGTTTCATACATTGTAGAAAAATGATATTATCACATGTTTCTTCAAATTTTTTTTTGGTACCATTTTCATATTTTTATCATTAATGCTTTAATGTTTTTTGTTTTGTTTATTTTATTTTTTTTTGGTGGGGGAGCCTTAACTGGTCACCTTGTCTACATTATTGTAATGTTTTTTTTTTTTTCCAGTACAAATACCTTAACATACCTCAATCATGATACATTAACTTGAGACAAAAAATGAAGCAATTAAGTCTTGTTTTCTGAGAAACTGAGTTTGTGCTTAAAACAATAACAAATATTTGCTCTGGAAAACAAGACAGAAACACACTGTTTGCAGTGGGTATGGAATATTTCCATATTCTAGTGTTTTCTATTTGTAAAAATGAATTAAAATGTATATAGATCAATATGAAGTTGTATTTTCAAACTTTGAAGTGTTGCTAAGGCCGCTCTTTGTGCTACATTTATATTAAGAGAACAATCCCATCAATTTATTCCTTAATTTGGTCTTAAAAAAAGGTCTTAAATTTACAGTACCCTCATAAAACCTGCAGAAAACCTGTATTAGCTGTAAACGCAAAAATCACCTTTTTACATTTTACAAGAGCAAATGCATGTATATATTGAATATTGTGAAAATTTTGAACAAATATTAAGATATATATTTTTTGTCCACATCAGTCATTTGTAAGGTTCATACAAGATGCCCTCTTGCATTGTTTTTTAAAATAAAATGCAATGCATTTAGCTTTTTTCCATTGTTTTTAGGAATCTGTGCCAAGTTACGAGAAGTTAAACTTAAAATTGTGTGTGTGTGTGTGTGTGTTTAGAGGTTGTCTGCAGTGAATGAGCAGTGTGTGTTTGCAGCCACACACAGACATCCATTAAACGGTAAGCCAAGAATGAAATCAAAAGGCTGTGAAGATCTTCCCCTGCTGATGTAGAAATTACAGCCTCGGGTCTGTTTACCTGCTCCAGATTCAGCGATTAAACCTCAACACGCTCTGAATCTCAATAACGTTACTCGATGAAGATCAGAGGCGGAGTTTCCCTGATGCATCACATCAGAAGCGACTAGGTGTGTTCATGCAGTTTATAATGCGGTGTAAATCACAGGATACATTGTATTACATGCTTATTATTGATTTTAGTGTACAGCCAATAGAAAACAAGACTACTGATGATTCTAATGACAACAGAAGGTGAAGACTATGAAATCAAAACTATTTACTGTTCCAGAGCTTCTCCATCAGCTTTATTTTCATTTCAAGTTTTAAGTTTAGTATCATTTTTTTTTTTTTTGCTTATTTGTTAGATATTTTAAACTCCAGCTGGCCTTCTAATCTAAATAGTCCTTTGTTTTTAGTTTTATAAACCTAAAATTACCCGTGCAAAGTCAGTTATCACACTAAATGATTCAAAAGCAGAATTCTATTTTCATGTTGTTAAAAGAATAGTTCATCCAGAAATTGAAACTTTGCATGTAATGTAGCACTGCATCAGTGTCTCATCAATGGATGCTCTGCAGTGAATGGGTGCCGTCAGAATGAGAGTCTGATAAAAACATCAAAATAATTCACATCACTCCAGTCCATCAGTGAACATCTGGAGAAGTTGTTTAGATCTGTTTAAACGCTGCTGGATCTGTGCAGATTTCTCTCCTGATTTAGACCAGAACACTTTTTCACTGGAGGAAGTGTTATTCTGGATTATAGACTCTATGTGTTTGAGTTAAAATCATCTTAATGCTGGATGTGTTTCAGGTTTTAGTCTTCTCCAGATGTTCACTGATGGACTGGAGTGCTGTGGATTATTGGGATGTTTTTATCAGACTCTCATTCTGACGGCACCCATTCACTGCAGAGCATCCATTGATGAGACACTGATGCAGTGCTACATTTCTACAAACCTGATGAAGACACAAACTCACCCCAGTCTTTTCAGATCAGATATTACTTTACCCTCAGATGTTCATCCTCCTGTGCATCAGATGTCATGATGAAGGAACAATCTCAAAGTGCTGTATCCAGATGACTACGCCTCACACAGCAGCGGTGGGCTGATGAAACAGTCTTGCGGGTGTTTGAAAGTTCACAGCAGTGGTGAGTAATTCTCAGCATCCGCTACATGAGGTTGAACGAGCAGACGACGTGACTGTTTTACCAATGCATCTACAGCAGTAACAAATGGAGAAATCAGGGCGTTAAACATCTTGAAGTGGGCTCCTGACTGTTTGGGTGACAGATTTTAAATTGCATCTGCACCAGTGGGAGTTTGGTCGTGTTGTCATCAGTGGATTTGCTCAAAATCATTGATTACATTGTCAGGCTCTCGCCGGGCGCTCTTCAGCACGCTGTGTTTGAGGAATATTATTGGTACAACGTATGTTAAGCAGACGCATTTTGACTTTATATGCGACGTGATTCAGACATGCAAGCCTGCTTTAAAAACTATTACTGCGTCCCATCATGAGCTCTCACTTACTGTACAATAGAAATCCACATTTTCTAAAGAAAATAAGAATGATTTGTGCAAAACTCAATGTCGTGATTGATATCAGGTTTATTAAAGGTCATTAAAATGGTTAAAAAAAATGTATTCATCATAGTAAATGTTAACATACTAATACATTCATAAATACTGTAACAAATGTATCGCTGGTGAACTAAAACATTAATACATTCATAAATACTGTAACAAATGTATCGTTCGTGAACTAAAACATTAATACATTCATAAATACTGTAACAAATGTATCGTTCGTGGACTAAAACAATACATTCATAAATACTGTAACAAATGTATCGTTCGTGAACTAAAACATGAATACATTCATAAATACTGTAACAAATGTATCGTTCGTGGACTAAAACATTAATACATTCATAAATACTGTAACAAATGTATCGCTCGTGAACTAAAACATTAATACATTCATAAATACTGTAACAAATGTATCGTTCGTGGACTAAAACATTAATACATTCATAAATACTGTAACAAATGTATCGCTCGTGAACTAAAACATTAATACATTCATAAATACTGTAACAAATGTATCGCTGGTGAACTAAAACATTAATACATTCATAAATACTGTAACAAATGTATCGTTCGTGAACTAAAACATTAATACATTCATAAATACTGTAACAAATGTATCGTTCGTGAACTAAAACATTAATACATTCATAAATACTGTAACAAATGTATCGTTCGTGAACTAAAACATGAATACATTCATAAATACTGTAACAAATGTATCGTTCGTGAACTAAAACATGAATACATTCATAAATACTGTAACAAATGTATCGTTCGTGAACTAAAACATGAATACATTCATAAATACTGTAACAAATGTATCGCTCGTGAACTAAAACATTAATACATTCATAAATACTGTAACAAATGTATCGCTGGTGAACTAAAACATTAATACATTCATAAATACTATAACAAATGTATGGTTCGTGAACTAAAACATTAATACATTCATAAATACTGTAACAAATGTATCGTTCGTGAACTAAAACATTAATACATTCATAAATACTGTAACAAATGTATCGTTCGTGAACTAAAACATGAATACATTCATAAATACTGTAACAAATGTATCGTTCGTGAACTAAAACATGAATACATTCATAAATACTGTAACAAATGTATCGTTCGTGGACTAAATCATTAATACATTCATAAATACTGTAACAAATGTATCGTTCGTGGACTAAAACATTAATACATTCATAAATACTGTAACAAATGTATCGCTCGTGAACTAAAACATGAATACATTCATAAATACTGTAACAAATGTATCGCTGGTGAACTAAAACATTAATACATTCATAAATACTGTAACAAATGTATCGATGGTGAACTAAAACATTAATACATTCATAAATACTGTAACAAATGTATCGTTCGTGAACTAAAACATTAATACATTCATAAATACTGTAACGAATGTATCGTTCGTGAACTAAAACATTAATACATTCATAAATACTGTAACAAATGTATCGTTCGTGAACTAAAACATGAATACATTCATAAATACTGTAACAAATGTATCGCTGGTGAACTAAAACATTAATACATTCATAAATACTGTAACAAATGTATCGATGGTGAACTAAAACATTAATACATTCATAAATACTGTAACAAATGTATCGTTCGTGGACTAAAACATTAATACATTCATAAATACTGTAACAAATGTATCGTTCGTGGACTAAAACATTAATACATTCATAAATACTGTAACAAATGTATCGTTCGTGAACTAAAACATGAATACATTCATAAATACTGTAACAAATGTATCGCTGGTGAACTAAAACATTAATACATTCATAAATACTGTAACAAATGTATCGATGGTGAACTAAAACATTAATACATTCATAAATACTGTAACAAATGTATCGTTCGTGGACTAAAACATTAATACATTCATAAATACTGTAACAAATGTATCGTTCGTGGACTAAAACATTAATACATTCATAAATACTGTAACAAATGTATCGTTCGTGGACTATAACATTAATACATTCATAAATACTGTAACAAATGTATCGCTCGTGGACTAAAACATTAAAACAAGCATAAAAAATGTTACTTTGTTAATAAACATGAACTGAAATAACATTTGATGTATGTCATGTTTTGCTTTGAATTTGTACATTTTGTTTAAATGATTAACTTTAAGTATGAGCAGTAGTAATAATGATGCTTGACTTATCACACAGCACTAATTAACTTTCTCTGTTAGTATATAAGATATGTGTGTCAGATCTATACAATCAGATATTGTTTGTAATACAGACGAGCCGAATGTGTTTCTTTATCGTCTGCACACCCTTCATATTTCCTGAGAGCTGTTCAGATGACACTCATTTCCTCTTCTTGTAGCCTTCTGGAGAACAGCCTCTCTTCGACGCACATCTTTCTGCCGTTATTGTGTAGTTTTGCACTTATTTATTCTGCTCATCTCTTGCTCTAGTTGAAACAGAAGTTAGAAAATAAAATGCAGAATATGAAATCTCTGCACGCTTACAGAGAGGCTGTGATGGAGACCAACACATGCATGCACATTTCTGCATACTAAACAAAATTGCGCAGTATATAATGCTTTATACT
>NC_068372.1:30322591-30415091 GCF_023724105.1 Carassius gibelio
AAAATTAGCATTTTGTGTTCATTTACCCTCAGGACATTCCAGATGTAGGTGCTTTTTATTTAATTTTTCTTCAGCAGGACATTAAAGAAAGTTTTTAGCTGAAATCTTGGTCCTTGGTGATTCATGAAATGCAAGTCAGCGGCTACCGTCACTTTAAGAGTCGAAAGATTATATATACAGGCAACCCAAAATTAATTCTAGTGAATCCTTATGATATATCGAGGTCTTATGAAGAGAAACTATCAGTCTGTGCAAGAAACTAAACATCATACACCATTATTAGCTGTAATCCAGGAGTGATGTCAAGTTCACGAACGAATCATTCTTTTGAACTGATTCTTTTTAGTGAACTAGTTGAACCAGTTCATCGAATCGGACTGAATCATGTGAATCAGTTGTGATTTGAGCAGCACAAATACTGAATCAAAACTCACTTTCAGACGCCTGACAATCACTCCGACTTGAAATGATCCGAAACAGAGGTGAATCAGATCCTGATGAATGAATCATTCAACGCTTCAGTTCAGAATCAACAGTCACTGAACTGAGGAAACCGTTCGATTCGGACCGAAGACCGAAGAGCCACTGATCTTCACATGCATGAACCCAACACTTAAACGAAGGGCTCAAATTAACGTTTTTATGGTTTTAAGCTGAGCTGATGCATATAGATTTTTTCACTTTATGTGTCATTGTGTGATTATGTAAATGAACTAGTGAAATGAATCAATTCATTGAATCTAACTGTCCGAAAGAATCAGTTCAGAGAAAAGAATCGTATTTCAATGTTTGCCTGAGGCTGTAAATAATGTTCAGTTTCTTGCACAGACTGATCGTTTCTCTTCATAAGACCTCAATATATCGCCAGGAGTCACGGGGATTCATTTGGTGTTGCCTATATATGGTCCTTTGACTCTTAAAGTGACGGTAGCCATTGACTTGAATTGTGTGAATCACCAAAGAGCACGTTTTCAGCTAAAAATCCTCTTTACTGTCCTACTGAAGAAAAAGGAAAATGTTTGTTTTTGTGTGAACTATCACTTTAATGGCAGATGAAGTTATGCCTCGTTCTGCAGACGCTCGAGCTGCTGGTGAAACAAAAGCGAGCCGCATGAAAGGACTGTTATATCAACACGGCTCTTAAGCGACAGGCCGCAGAAATGCTCCACTGCAGCTGAATTTGAAAAGCTGCTTTCAAACAGATGTAATTATCTGCAATCAGCAGTCAGCGGCCAGCGGCGCGGCTGAAAGGACATTATCAGCCCTGCTTTCAACACAGAGAACGACTGGCATATACTGCGCACTATATACTGCATACTGACTAGAATGTGCTTCACGTGATGTCACTGCATGTTTATATGAGACATTGTGCATGTAGAGAACAGTGTTATTTTAGGATCATTTTTATGCTAATATAGTAGAGAATATTTTGATATTAACAATATGGCTTTGATAGGGTTAGGCTTATTTTGAATAAGCTTTTTTTAATATTTTACATTTATATTTTTTGGTCATTTGCTTTTTGCTTTTATTTTTTAGAATGATTTTTTTATATTATATTTTAGTTCAAATGGTAACATTTCAGATTTTCAGTTAAGATTTCGAATTTTAAGTTTTAAATTTAATATTTATATTTTATGTCATGTTTAATATTTTATTTTAAACTTTTTTTAGCAATTTTATCACATATCTAATTTTCATTTCAATTTTCTAATTTTAAGTTTTCGTTTAATATTTACATTTTATCTAATATTCTATATTTTATTTAGTTAACAAAAATCAGTTTTCTAATTTTAAGTTTTTCGTTTTACGATTTTCGTTTATATTTTATCTACTACTTTATATTTTATTTCAGCTTTATTTAGATTTTTATATATATATATATATATATATATATATATATATATATATATATATATATATATATAATCGTATACTAGCATACTAACACCACTTCTGCAGGATATTTAGTGTGCATATATATATCTATGCGCACTAAATATCCTGCAGAAGTGGGGTTAGAAGTATACGATTCTAAACGTTGTCAGAGACAAAAAGCAAGAAAAGTAAATGAGAAACAGAAGCAGCAGGACAGATGCTAATGTTCAGCCTAATGAGATGACTATATAACACACTTCTGTGAAGGAAAATGACTTTCTCCTCACTAATACCAGCTCAGATAATGACAATATCCCCATTTTCCACTGTGAACATCATAAAACTGCAGATGAAGCAGACGTTGTGCTCACCAGAACATTCATGAGCTGCTAAGACAATCACCAGCCTGCCCTCTTTTAATAAAACCGCTCATATCTC
Source organism: Carassius gibelio (assembly GCF_023724105.1). Lineage (NCBI taxonomy): Eukaryota > Metazoa > Chordata > Actinopteri > Cypriniformes > Cyprinidae > Carassius > Carassius gibelio. The sequence continues at coordinate 30,324,908 of NC_068372.1, forward strand.
TCCAACATTAGCCCGTGTTTTGGATTATGTTGTAATATTCAATCTAATTTTTCTTGCAGAGCAGAATTTATTTCTATCAGTCTGACTGTTCAGGCTTCATTGCATTATTCTTTACAATCTCTATTAAAAAGGTCAAATGTAGTTCATTTCTTAAGGCTGTTGATCATATTCAGTGCATTTCATTTCATTTCATATTTACAGTAGCTAGGAGATGCAATAAAATAAAGTGTATAATGTAGCTGTGCAAGGACGGTGCTGATTACTTCTAGTAAGTTATCTAGATGCATCACTGATTTTCCTTTCTTGTTTTCATGAAATAATGGAGGAAATCCTGTTTTTTTTTTTTTCAAAAAATTTTCATTGTTATTTTAGTGTTATTTATATGATGTTATAGTATATATTAATATTTTGAATAGGCTTTTTTTCAATTTCTTTTTTTTAGTAATTTTGTTATGTGGTTGACATTTTTATTAATTAATTTTTTTTTTTTTCAATTTAGCATTCATTTATTATTCATTTAAGATTTAGTAAGTTTGATGCTGAAACCTAAACTTAAAAGAAATTGGCAACTAAATGAAAAAAAGTAATAGAAATTTAAGTCATTTATTTATTGTAATAATAATAATAATATATATATATATATATATATATATATATATATATATATATATATATATATATATATATATATATATATATATATATATAATAAAATGTTGAATATATTTATATATATTTTAAATACAATAAAATAAAATATTATCAAAATATAAATTTGATATATTTATGGTTTCAATTTAAAATACAGTAAAATAAAATAAGACAATTGTATCATATTTATTCAATAAAGTATATACCTTTTAAATTTTTTAATTATAAAAAGATATATATTTTAGTCCTGTTTTCATGAGATAATGCAAGTATAACTCTTTGTAATGTTGCGATCATGAGAAAAATAAGTTGTGTTGTCCAGAAAGCAAGTCAGAATAACAATAAAGGCCTCTGTGTGTTTGGATGTTTGTCAGTCATTATTCTGAATTCTGTTTGGTGTTGCTGTGAAATCTCCTGAAATCTCCCGCTTGCTCCAAGATGGTCTTTGTCTGGTGAATTAATCAGATGTGTATTTCTACACAAGACGTCCGACAGCTTCAGTTCCTCTCTGAAAATCAATGGACACGAGGATAGACTGCATTTCTCTTCTAGTTTCTCCTGCTGTGTGGCCACACATGCACTCAGCTTAGATTTGTTGATGTGTGTGTGTGTGTGTGTGTGTGTGTGTTTCTGAGATAAAGCTTCGCTCTTTCTCCCAGTTTGAGTGATTGTGCTTTGAAATCCCATCTGTATTTGAGCTCAAATCAAACACCTGATGGAGGATTGATCAGCTAACCGACTCACAAGGAGCTCAAAATCCAAAATATAAATATAATTACTTAGTATAATAGTAAAATATAATTACATTTTGAATAAACTACAACTATTAAAGCATTTTTGTTCATTTAAAATATTTAAATATTTTTGTTAACTGAAAAAAGTTAAAATACAATTTTAAAATTAGACGAAAAAAAACTAAAGCATTTTTTATTGAAGTTTGAAACACAAAAATTACTAAGTAGAAATAAAGTAAAAACAAAAACCGAAATAAAAATAAATAGTAATAGCAATTTTATTATTATTATTATTATTATTATTATTTATAGTCATTAATATATATATATATATATATCATATATATCACACAATTTTTGGACATAATAAAACCAGCATGTCTTTTAAGAGATTTTATATAAATATTGTTAATGTAATTTTACTTTTGCACGTAAATAAAATAATAATTATTTTATATTATTACTATATATTATTATATTAAAACCAACATTTTAATTATATTTTTAAATAATAATAAAAATTACAAAACCACATTGCAAAAAAAAAAAATCTCAAAATATTAATAAAAACTATAATAGTATATAAATAATACTAAAATAACACACCACTTAGATTTTTTTTTTCAAAACATATAAAAATATGATATAATTTCATATTTACCTGTAATATAAATAAAAACTCAGACTGAGGATCATGTCAGAGGCGTCTGTGTTTTTAAGATTTAGCAGTACGCTGAATATTGTGTTAGTGTGCACTAAACTTAGCACAGCACACTGAAACGTTTCTCCAGGTGTCCAAAGGAGTGTATGGTGTGTTTTCTGTCAGCAGGAGTCGAGCGTTCGTCTCTGTTCTGCTGACTGACGACTGATCAAAGAATGATGGAAATGAGTGTCTCATATCTGTAGATGTGTATTTTTGACCTTGAATATATTCTCTGGTGTTCTTCGTCTGGTACACCTGCATTTTATCATTAGTTGTGTTTTGATAGGATTTGTCAAATATCACTTTGTTTGTGTGTCCATCTGTCCATCTATCTGTCCGTCTCTCTGTCTATGTGTCTTTGTTTGTGTGTCCATCTGTCCATCTATCTCTCCGTCTCTCTGTCTATGTGTCTTTGTTTGTGTGTCCATCTGTCCATCTCTCTGTCCGTCTCTCTGTCTCCATCTGTCCATCTATCTGTCCGTCTCTCTGTCTATGTGTCTTTGTTTGTGTGTCCATCTGTCCATCTATCTGTCCGTCTCTCTGTTTGTGTGTCTTTGTTTGTGTGTCCATCTGTCCATCTATCTGTCCGTCTCTCTGTTTGTGTGTCTTTGTTTGTGTGTCCATCTGTCCATCTATCTGTCCGTCTCTCTGTTTGTGTGTCTTTGTTTGTGTGTCCATCTGTCCATCTCTCTGTCCGTCTCTCTGTCTCCATCTGTCCATCTATCTGTCCGTCTCTCTGTCTATGTGTCTTTGTTTGTGTGTCCATCTGTCCATCTATCTGTCCGTCTCTCTGTTTGTGTGTCTTTGTTTGTGTGTCCATCTGTCCATCTATCTGTCCGTCTCTCTGTCTATGTGTCTTTGTTTGTGTGTCCATCTGTCCATCTATCTCTCCGTCTCTCTGTCTATGTGTCTTTGTTTGTGTGTCCATCTGTCCATCTCTCTGTCCGTCTCTCTGTCTCCATCTGTCCATCTATCTGTCCGTCTCTCTGTCTATGTGTCTTTGTTTGTGTGTCCATCTGTCCATCTATCTGTCCGTCTCTCTGTCTATGTGTCTTTGTTTGTGTGTCCATCTGTCCATCTATCTGTCCGTCTCTCTGTTTGTGTGTCTTTGTTTGTGTGTCCATCTGTCCATCTATCTGTCCGTCTCTCTGTCTATGTGTCTTTGTTTGTGTGTCCATCTGTCCATCTATCTGTCCGTCTCTCTGTCTCCATCTGTCCATCTATCTGTCTGTCTCTCTGTCTATGTGTCTTTGTTTGTGTGTCCATCTGTCCATCTATCTCTCCGTCTCTCTGTCTATGTGTCTTTGTTTGTGTGTCCATCTGTCCATCTCTCTGTCCGTCTCTCTGTCTATGTGTCTTTGTTTGTGTGTCCATCTGTCCATCTATCTGTCCGTCTCTCTGTTTGTGTGTCTTTGTTTGTGTGTCCATCTGTCCATCTATCTCTCCATCTCTCTGTCTATGTGTCTTTGTTTGTGTGTCCATCTGTCCATCTCTCTGTCCGTCTCTCTGTCTATGTGTCTCTGTTTGTGTGTCCATCTGTCCATCTGTCCGTCTCTCTGTCTATGTGTCTTTGTTTGTGTGTCCATCTGTCCATCTGTCCGTCTCTCTGTCTATGTGTCTTTGTTTGTGTGTCCATCTGTCCATCTGTCCGTCTCTCTGTCTATGTGTCTCTATTTGTGTGTCCATCTGTCTATCTGTCCGTCTCTCTGTCTATTTATCTTTATTCGTGTGTCCATCTGTCCATCTCTCTGTCTGTCTCTGTCTGTCTCTCTGTTTATGTGTCTTTGTTTGTGTGTCCATCTGTCCATCTATCTGTCCATCTCTGTCTGTCTCTCTGTCTATGTGTCTTTGTTTGTGTCCATCTGTCCATCTATCTGTCCGTCTCTTTGTCTATGTGTCTCTGTTTGTGTGTCCATCTGTCTATCTGTCCGTCTCTCTGTCTATGTATCTTTGTTTGTGTGTCCATCTGTCCATCTCTCTGTCCGTCTCTGTCTGTCTCTCTGTTTATGTGTCTTTGATTGTGTGTCCATCTGTCCATCTATCTGTCCATCTCTGTCTGTCTCTCTGTTTATGTGTCTTTGTTTGTGTGTCCATCTGCCCATCTCTGTCTGTCTCTGTCCGTCTCTCTGTCTATGTGTCTTTGTTCGTGTGTCCATCTGTCCATCTCTCTGTCCATCTCTGTCTGTCTCTCTGTCTGTGTGTCTTTGTTCGTGTGTCCATCTGTCCATCTATCTGTCCAACTCTGTCTGTCTCTCTGTCTATGTGTCTTTGTTCGTGTGTCCATCTGTCCATCTATCTGTCCATCTCTGTCTGTGTCTCTGTCTATGTGTCTTTGTTTGTGTGTCCATCTGTCCATCTATCTGTCCATCTCTGTCTGTCTCTCTGTCTATGTGTCTATGTGTCTTTGTGTTTCCATCTGTCCATCTATCTGTCCGTCTCTGTCTGTCTCTGTCTGTCTGTCTGTCTATGTGTCTTTGTTGTGTTTCCATCTGTCCATCTATCTGTCCATCTCTGTCTGTCTCTCTGTCTATGTGTCTCTGTTTGTGTCTCCATCTGTCCATCTCTGTCTGTCTCTCTGTCTATGTGTCTTTGTTCGTGTGTCCATCTGTCCATCTATCTGTCCATCTCTGTCTGTGTCTCTGTCTATGTGTCTTTGTTTGTGTGTCCATCTGTCCATTTATCTGTCCATCTCTGTCTGTGTCTCTGTCTATGTGTCTTTGTTTGTGTGTCCATCTGTCCATCTATCTGTCCATCTCTGTCTGTCTCTCTGTCTATGTGTCTTTGTGTTTCCATCTTTCCATCTATCTGTCCATCTCTGTCTGTCTCTGTCTGTCTCTCTGTCTATGTGTCTTTGTTTGTGTTTCCATCTGTCCATCTATCTGTCCGTCTCTGTCTGTCTCTGTCTGTCTGTCTATGTGTCTTTGTTGTGTTTCCATCTGTCCATCTATCTGTCCATCTCTGTCCGTCTCTGTCTGTCTCTGTCTATGTGTCCCTGTTTGTGTGTCCATCTGTCCATCTATCTGTCCATCTCTGTCTGTCTCTCTGTCTATGTGTCTTTGTTTGTGTGTCCATCTGTCCATCTCTGTCTCTCTGTCTATGTGTCTCTGTTTGTGTCTCCATCTGTCCGTCTCTGTCTGTCTCTCTGTCTATGTGTCTTTGTTTGTGTGTCCATCTGTCCATCTATCTGTCCATCTATCTGTCCGTCTCTGTCTGTCTCTCTGTCTATGTGTCTTTGTTTGTGTTTCCATCTGTCCATCTATCTGTCCATCTCTGTCTGTCTCTCTGTCTATGTGTCTTTGTTTGTGTGTCCATCTGTCCATCTCTGTCTCTCTGTCTATGTGTCTCTGTTTGTGTCTCCATCTGTCCGTCTCTGTCTGTCTCTCTGTCTATGTGTCTTTGTTTGTGTGTCCATCTGTCCATCTATCTGTCCATCTATCTGTCCGTCTCTGTCTGTCTCTCTGTCTGTGTCTTTGTTTGTGTTTCCATCTGTCCATCTATCTGTCCATCTCTGTCTGTCTCTCTGTCTATGTGTCTTTGTTTGTGTGTCCATCTGTCCATCTATCTGTCCATCTCTGTCTGTCTCTCTGTCTATGTGTCCCTGTTTGTGTGTCCATCTGTCCATCTATCTGTCCGTCTCTGTCTGTCTCTCTGTCTATGTGTCTTTGTTTGTGTGTCCATCTGCCCGTCTCTGTCTGTCTCTCTGTCTATGTGTCCCTGTTTGTGTGTCCATCTGTCCATCTATCTGTCCATCTCTGTCTGTCTCTCTGTCTATGTGTCTTTGTTTGTGTGTCCATCTGTCCATCTCTCTGTCCGTCTCTCTCTTTCTCTCTGTTTATGTGTCTCTGTTTGTGTGTCCATCTGTCCATCTCTCTGTCCGTCTCTCTCTGTCTCTCTGTTTATGTGTCTCTGTTTGTGTGTCCATCTGTCCATCTATCTGTCCGTCTCTCTGTCTATGTGTCTTTGTTTGTGTGTCCATCTCTCCGTCTCTCTGCCCGTCTGAAGTGTTGGCACAGTGGATAAGACACATGCCTTTGGTGTGAGAGACCCGGATTTGAATCCACTGTGAGACACCAATGTGTCCCTGAGCAAGCCACTTAACTCCTAGTTGCTCCAGAGGCGTGCGACCTCTGACATACATATATATATATATATATATATATAGCAATTGTAAGTCGCTTTGGATAAAAGCGTCAGCTAAATGAGTAAATGTATGTATCTCTCTGTCTATGTGTCTCTGTCTGTGTGTTGGTCTGTCTCTTTGTTTATGTGTCTCTGTTTGTTTGTCCATCTGTCTGTCCGTCTATCTGTCTGTCTCTCTGTCTATGTGTCTTTGTTTGTGTGTCCATCTGCCTGTCTCTCTGTTTATGTGTCTCTGTCTGTTGTCCCTCTGTCTTTCTGTCTGTCTTTCTGTGTCTCTCAGCTTCTGAAGGCCTGCTATGTTTCTGTTTCTCTCAGTGACTTGTCTCGCAGTAATAACGTTCCTCCTGCTGTCCGTATTTTCTTTATCTCTCCTCCTCCTCTGCTTCCAGCTGCGGTCCTGCCAGGCGTCACCCGCTCAAATCCATCGCCCGTTGTGATTAATTGCCAATTGGCAATAATAAACACACACTGTGACAAACAGCCAGTCCCACACTTCTTTATCTCCCTCTCACAGGCACACAGAGAGCGTCAGATCTGCTAGAAGAGCCAGTGATGAACGTATGCGTGACGTGGGATTTATGTCCTGATTTACATTGCATGAACATTCGGAGCTCTTAATGTGGATCGACGGCCACTCACTGGAGATTCTGGCTGCGATGTGGAACCGGCTTCAAGTCAGGCACAGATTTGCTGTCATTTAGGATGTCTCAGTATCTGTACGCTGCTATTTCTGGCCTTTTATGACTCAGTCTGCATCCTCTGGGTTTTCTCCGACATCATTTAGTCATACGTGATGTGAGGTTGCTTTACCCTACTGTCTGTCAGAGGGGATCTGGCTCCACTGGTGTCGAGTGTTAATGCACTACTGTATCCATCTGATGGCTTTGTTAGCATTGGTTTGTTTTCGTTGGCACTTGGCAGTCATATGTAGGACAAACACTTCTTGTGGGGGATATCTTGTACCGTCACATGCATTGCATTGATTTTTGTGAAGGTGAGGCAGACATTTACACTTCAACACCAGCAAACATGCAAGGGAAATTCTGTCTCTCTCGCACTCCGAAACTTTTCCATCGGCTAAAAATATTCTATATGGTCAATATTTAATAATCTTAAATCAATATTTGTTAAATAAATAAATAAATAATTATAAAATGTATCATTTAACAAATAATATTATATTCTCATTGTACAGTCTAGTATTCCAGTGGCTTTAAACATTAGTACAATAACATGCCTTTTGGATAAGCAGTAATATAATATTTTTAAATGTAATTTACATTTATTTATTTGATTGCAAACATTTTACTTATTTATAGAGATTGCATATCTGGTACTGTTTATAAATTATTCATATATCTATATATTTAATATGTATTTAAATAAATGTATAATTTTCTATTTATAGTAATTTATTATCTGCTTTAAATTGCATATTAATTCTTAATATTTTGAAATGGCTATTTTAATACCCCTTTAGCTCTAACAAATTTAAATATAATGATATTGAATATTTGTTATATTGAAAAATATTATGTTTTAAAAAATTATTTTAATTTAATGTTTGGTACTGTTTAATTCGGACTATATTTTAATATATATATTTTTTTTTTATAATTTACAAATATATATTTTTTAATTTTAAATAAAATATATTAATCTGTGAATATATTTTATTTATATATTTAATATATATTTAAATAAAATATAATTATTTATAGTAATTAAATATATAATTCGCTTAAAATGACTGTTAAATTTTATAGGGATATTTATACGTACATTTTATATATATATATGATATATAATTTTTATATAATTTTATTTCATAATATTTTCCCGCATGCAAAGAGCTCTTATTTCATCCTGAAGGCTTTTATTATGTGTTAATGACGGCCTGATTGTACATTGTCATACTAATTTAATGGCTACTTAACTAATTAATGAATAGATGTGCATGAAATGGTTCTGTACACCAATATCTGGCATCAGGACATGATTGAAACACAGTGATGGTGGACTTCATCAAAGAAGTGTCATCTCTGAAAACAAGTCTATTCTCCTCCGACACACTCCTTCATCAGCATCAGAACTGGAGAACATTCGTGATCTGTTGTGATGTGTGATGCTCAAACACCCTGAGATTTGTCTTCTTGATGTTGTTTTTACCTCTGTTTTGCAAAAATCTAATTATTGGAAAACAATAAGAGTTAAGTGTGGCTTTTTAATGGAGGCTGAGAGTGTGACGTGATGATTTGAGTTCTCTGTGTGTGTGTGTGTGTGTGTGTGTGTAGAGGTCATTCATTAGTGCGTGACATTGTGATTAGAGGTCATAGTCTTCCCTCTGCTTCTGCCCGAGTGTGTGTGTGTGTGTGTGTGTGTGTGTGTGTTGATATTTCTCATCTTTTTGTAAGGTTGAATTGAGGACGCAGTGAATTACATGCATTGTGCTCTGTTGTATACAGACCATTTTGGCAAATATAACAGATCATCCAGTGATTATATTTGCATATAGACTGCTGTTTAGTTTTCACAAAAACTAAAAAAAAAAAAAAATTTTTTTTTTTTACGTTTTTGATTTATTTTTTGTAATTTTGTTTTGCAATTTTTATTAATTTAGTTTTTAAAGTCTGTATAGTTTTTATTCCTTTTAATTCCAGTTTTAGTTATTTTATTTAAAAACTGTTAGATTCTTCCTTCATTAACCAGCTGAAATCAAACAAACATATATACTTGATTTAATTCTGGTTAATTTTATTGTATTTCAAGTTATGCACATGCCTGTTATGGTTTAAGGTTTTTGGAAAACTACTGAAAATGTAAAAAAAATATATATATAATTTTTTGTTTTTTTAAGAAAGCACATGGATACACAGATGCGATAATTAAACACCCATCTTTTATCCATCCGTTTCATCCCTCTATCGTTCAGCTGCTTGTTTTCGGGGAGCAGCGGGATCAAGTGGTTATTACGGCTGCGTCACACAGTTCTCCGGTCTTCTGCTGAGCGGCCGGCTGTCCTTGGCTCGACTTTCACCTGCTCGCGCTGGATGAAGGGATAAACAGCGCTGAAGATGATGGAGATTGAGAAGGGGATTATTCTCCTCCATTTCAGCCTCATGACACCAAACCATTCTCCTGTGGACCGCGTCGCTCCACGAAAGGCAGGAATGGAGGCATAGAAACTGAGATGTGGATGGAAAGGTGTTTATGTGGTTATCCATGCCTTTTGCTATCATAAGAGATGGAAAATTAGGAAACTTTGGGATGGACCAATGGGAAAGCATCCTCTTTAATATTTCAGGATGTTTCTATGGTCTGGCTGATTTGGACAATCATGAATGACAATCGCAAGACAATGCACTTTTGAAATTTATAAGTGAAAGCATATGTAGTTCAGTGAGGTTGCATTAATTTGATCAAAAATACAGTAAAAATATCAAATATTATTATAATTTAAAATAACCATTTTCTGTGTGAATCTGTGTTAAGGTGTAATTTATTTAAATGATGCTCCGCTGTATTTTCAGCATCATTCCTCCAGTCTTCAGTGTCACATGATCTTCAGAAATCATGAAAATATTCTGATGACTTCTATAACTTTTTTCTTAGTTTCACTTGAACTTAACAATCTGCCAAGATAGAGACCAAGACTCCAAAGCTTTCAGGATTTATAACCGTTTAAGTTGGAAATTTTCATGTGTATCCTCAAAAGGCGGTTAACAGGTAATAAATGAATCCTAAAAGTTCCATAAATATAATTTAGTAGCATAAAACCCCTTCAAAATACAAAATATTGAATAAAAAAACATTATCAGATTTAAATATTGTACATCTGTTTCGTTGAAATGAAATCAGCATTTTTGGCCGCCGTGTAAACAGCAGAAGGTTAATATTGTGAGACTGTAGAAAGACTTCTGCAGCTGTGTCTCTCCTTCAGGAAACACTTCAATGTCTGACAGATTCCTGCTCTGAAAATCTGCACTCGAGCGTCTGCTAGATTTCCACAAACAGAAGAGAGCGTGTGACCTTTACTGCAGAGCGGTGACCTTTCAGCTGGAGAACATTAGTCCGCTTGTGTATTATTATGATGAACGACATTCATTAAACGGGTCAGAATATCAATTAGCTGTAAACGAGCGAGAGAAACTTACTCATTCTGTCACATTACAGAACTTTAATTCTTTCATGATATCATCATTTATTAGCCTTTTAAAGTTTTGGAGTATATTCATCCTTGATCACTGTCATCTGTAAAGCTCTGCTCTTTTATTGATCTCTGCTCGCAGGTTCTTCATGAAAAACGATGAAGCTCAAGCCCATCTGTCTCTATGGAAGTTATTACCCATAATGCCTCTGTCCCTCAGAGCGGGAGCCGCTGACAGAGACGGAGGAAAGAGCATTTTTCTCTCTCCACTTCCTGAAAATGTCATCATCAGTCCATCAAAGCCAGTCCATGATTGACAGCTTCATCGACCAATGAGAGACGTGTCTGCTTTGTAAGTGTCCAACAGCTGTGCACCAGTGTTATTTTAATATTATTTATAAACTATTGCATTTTTTCTTTTATGAGCATGTGGAATTTTGATTTCTTTCAGTTTTCATTTTAATTTTACTTTAAATTAATTTTTATTTTATTTCTAATTAATAATTTTACTACTTTAATTTACTGACTGGAAAAATAATAATAATATTATATAATATTTATGTATTATTTAATTTTATTTCAACTGCTTTTGTAATTTTTATTAGTTTTAGTTTATTTTAAACATTACTATTTAGGGATCATTTATTTTTATTTCAGTTTTAGTTTTTATTTTATTTAAAATAAGTAATTTTACTGCTTCAATTAAATGAGTGGAAAAAAAAGAATAATTATAATAATATATTTATATTTTATTTTATTTTTATTTCAGATGCTTTTGTCATTTTTATTAGTTTTAGTTTATTTTAAACATTAATATTTAGGAATCATTTATTTTTATTTCAGTTTTAGATTTTATTTTATTTAAAATAAGTAATTATACTGCTTCAACTAAATTACTGTAAAAATAATAATAATAATAATAATAATAATATATTTATATTTTATTTAATTTTATTTTTATTTCAGCTTCAGTTTTAGTTTTTATTTTATTTCAAATGAGTACTTTTACTGCTTCAACTTATTGACTGGAAAAATATATAATAATAATTATTATTATTATCTTTATTTATTAATATTAATATTTATATAAAGACTTCTGTCATTTTTGTATTAGTATTTGTTTATTTGAAATATTACTATTTATTTGTATTTATTGCCATTTTAGTTTCTATTTTTTTTTCTTCTATGTTCAGGTCGTATTTCACAACGGCTTTAAAACAAAAATGTTTAAACCCAGATAATTCTCATTAATATAATGCAACAAGACTTCCCCCCCTTAAATAGTCTTTATTTTCTTTATGCATTTTATTTTTGTCTTTTTTTTGCATGCAATGTGACACTAAAACCGTGCCAGGATTCGTGGAGTTCATGCAGGCAGTCACATAATTAATATTAATGTGACAGTAAATGGTCTTCTCACAGAAATGCTCTCATTTTTAAAAGCATTGCAAGAAGAGCAATGGGAAATTTAAACATATAATTATAGCTTATTACATAACGAAGGACTCCATGGAGATTTCGTCTCGGAAGCTTATATACATAATTAATATGCATGAGATGAGCGGTGAGAATAATCTGCTCACATAATGTAAGAATTTCACACCAGCCTGCTGTGAACCTGTTTTGGGCTTCAGCCAATGAAATAAATAATAAGAGGCTGTAAACAATGCAGGATTTCTCTTTTTCTGGTGGTTTAGATGGGAATCAATAAAGGTTACAGCAATAATGACTTCTATATGAAATAATCAAGTCACATTTATTTATACTGTACAATGCTTTATACTGTACAGATGGTTTCTAACCCGCTTCACCTTAATAAACGGGGAAATAAGGGTGTTAATTTAGCAAAATTCATCAATTATGAAACAAGTTCAAGTGTCATTATTCAGATCAATTCAATGTTAATTTAATATTAATGAGATTCTGTGAATTTTTATAACATTTTGGAATTAATTTAGTTTCCTGCTTTCATATTAGTTACATGTTTTTGTCATTTTTATTCTTGTTTGATTATAAATATGTCTATATTGTATTCATTAATTCAATAATTTTAGATAAACTAAATGAATATTCGAAATATCTGTAATCAATTTTATGGTTTTAGTTTTAGTTCATTTCACATGAATAAACAGGAAAATAATAACATCAGTTATGAAATTTAATTTCAGCTGTAAATAATGTAAATAATTCACAATATTATTAGATTCTATTTTTAGATTTTCTGCTTTCAAATTAATTTTATTTATTGTCTTTTTTATTATTAATGTATTTTATGTAAATACCTCTACACAGTTTTTTTTTTCAAATTTCAGTTTTAGTTATTTTTAATTAAATGAATATGAGAATAAAACATTATTTTTTTTTATTTTCTAATTTAGTTTCAGATACTTTATTCGATTTTTAAGGAACATTTTTATGCTTTTAGTCAGCTCTAATAACCCCGTTGAGATCTATAACAGTGTCCTGCCATGCATTTGGTTTTTTTTTCTCACTGAACATTGTTTAATTAACATTAATGAGAGTTTCATGTGACTTGTGCACATCATTATCTGAGCTTGTGTTTTTTCTTATTCCACTGCTGTTAAAGTCACATAATTCTGATCAGTTTCTGAGAAAAAAGGTTTAGATGTTAGTGGTGTTTTTGTTTCTGTGCTGGAGGATAAAAGTCTGATACAAACACATTATCAGGTTGTAAATCAATTTGATCATTTCGCTCTAAACTCAGTAAATTCAGTCTGAAATGTCAGCACAGCCTCTCGGAGGAACCGATCTGAATCTTAATCTTGTGTGTTTCTGAAGGAGTCACAAAATGAAAAATACATCAGCTGCAGAGCGAATCAATCAGTGTTTGCAGCACAGCAGTAAGTTAATATAAAAACATGAATCATCTGAGCTGTTCTTCTACTTCCTTCTATTTCCATTTCATAGAATCTGATATTTCAATGCAACATCGAGACTCTTAAGATATAAATATTAAAGGATTGTAGCAATGCAGTGCTATTATTGTTCAATAAAACTACAACATAAATGACTAAAAACAGTTTGCATTCATTGAAATAAAGTTCTATTTAAAATACTTTAATGTAAATTAACTTACTAAACTAACTGAAATAAAATATTTATTTTTTGGTACTTTTAATTTGACTTAAAAATTACTAACAAAAATAAAAAATGACATTAAAAGCTATTTCTAAATGTTAATAAATACTATAATAGTTTATAAATAATACTAAAATAACACATATATTAATTCGATTTGAAAAATCTTGAAATAAAGCTGAAATAAAACACAAATATTGGTTATAAAATCTCAGCTTAAAAAACTTCAATGTAAATTAGAAATATATTTTCTTGGCAACTAACTGAAATTAAATGTAAAAAACTAGTGAAAAGTAATAAAAATGACAAAGAAATTACTAAACTTTAAACTAAAATTTTAATTAAAATATTGGCTAATTCTAAATCTTAATAAATACTAAAATAGGATATAAATTATATTTAAAAAAAAAACACTGATATTCGTGCAATTTGAATAATCTTGAAATAAAGTTGAAATAAAATATTAAATTTGAACTCAAAACTTCTACGTAAAAAAATGTATATGTATATATTAAAAGAGATTGTCTTGTCAACTAAATAAAGAATAAAAAAAAAAGTTGAAATGCTATAATTACTAAACCTAAAAGAAATATAATTTACAGCTAAATAAAAATTAAAATATAAAAAAGAAGCACATAATAAAATTACGTATTACATTTAAGAAAAAAAATAAAATCTAATTCTAAATATGAATAAATAGTGTAATAGTATATAAATTATTCCAAACAATGATATTCACACAAAGTTAATAATCTTTAAATAAAGATTATTTTCCTGTTTAAAGCTGTATTGAAACAATCTGTATTTTATAAAGTGCTATAGAAATAAAAAGTGAAAGCTGAAATACAATAAAATAAGTATAAATACTGAATAAAAACCTCAACTTAAACTTTAAAGTAAATTAGAAAATAAAAACTACTTTTTACCAAAATTGCTGAAACTGAAATAAAATGCTAAATTGATATATATTTTTAAAATCTAATAAAAATGAATAAAACTTAACCTAAAATTAAACTAAAAATAAAAAAAATAAATGCCAATTCTGAGTTGTTGTTTTTTTCTGAATAAAGTCCCTTTTTCAAAACTCTTTGCACAGTTCTAACCATCTTTAAAACAGCAGTTCATTTCACATCCAAGATGCACTAAAACTTTCAAAACACTCCCAAATTAAGTCATTCTTTACACTAGCAAAGGTTTCACCAAACAAACACACTATCAATCATAACATATCATTTCTGATTAGTAATATGCATTAGTAACCGTTTTCAAATATTGTCCTCCTAACAAATACAAATACACACACATCAATGGAGAGATGATTTATTCAGAAAAATTGACAAATCACAGGCTTTCAGTAATGAGTTAATGGTCTCATTGCAGCATCAAAATCGCAAACATTAGGATGTGACGAATGTCGGCGAGTGACTAAACATCACTTTGCATGTTATAATCCACCCAAAAACCCCTCAGTCCTGAGGATGAACGGCCAGCCGTGACACGTCAGATAATTACCTACTGCTTATATTCTGAAGCCTATACAAACCCCTTCTCTTCTGTTAATCTATAGCAAACGAGCGCTAATAGATCATCGCTGACAGCTTCATTAGGCTGAACATTGACCAGCGACTCCATGAATGTGCTTTATTATAAAACACATTATTGAAAATAAGACCGATTTGCTTTGTTTTAACTACGGTAACGAGGAGCAGAAGGCAGGGTACTGCTTTAGAGTCCGAGCAGGATCACAGTGTTGATCGTTTAGTTGTTTTTGCACCTGTGACTAATGCTTCTGTATGTAAATGAGCTGCGTTGTGATTGGCTGATCTCTGAATACCGTCATTCAGGGCGGAACCAGGTTTTTAGTTTAGGTTTGTGCATCATCTGTGCATTTTGTGGCCTAAACCAGGGGTTTAAAGAAGAAGAAAAAGCATTTTTTATGTCATGATGGTCAAGGTTTCTTACACCAAAGATAGTCATAATTTAGTTTTTATGATCATTTTTTCAACCTTTCTCCGGCCCTTTATAGTTAAACAGGTTGTTAGTGCAGCTGAACCTATTGAATTATTATGATTGGATTATCTATTTCAGAAATGAGTAACAACACTATAGTTGAATAAGGATTTTCCATCAGTTCAATTTTAGATACTATGAAAAAAAAAATGTTTATCTTGATATTTTTGTGTCTAAAATATCAAACAATTCCTAAATCAAGACACATTTACTTGAGAAGCAAAAGGACCTGAGATATTAAGTCTAGTTTTCTAAAACAAAATGATTTTTGTGCTTAAAGCAAGAACCAATATCTGCCTGTAAGTATAAAAAAACTTAATTCAAAGAGAAAACAAGATCATTTTTTCTGACCTTATTTGGCAGATTTGTTTTTCTTGTTTTAACCATAAGCTCACTTCATTTTGATCAACTATATATATAAATATATATTTGCATTTACATTCAGTCGTTCAGCAGATGCTTTTATCCAAAGCGACTTCCCAACGAGGTCAATGGAAGCATTTCAAATCAACAAGAGAACAAGTGCCATAACAAGTCTATATAACAAAATAAAAAGAAAACAGATAGAATAGAAAAAGAATAGAGCAAGCTAGTGTTAGAGGCCGTTTTATTTTTGCTTCTCTTAATCATAAAGAGAAAACAAATAGAATAGAAAAAAGATTATAGAAGCTATAATGTTTTTTTTAAGAAAATAAGCTGCTAGTAAATGAAGTTTTTTTTTAGAATACATATACATATGCATCATATATATATAAACCAAAATCATATTTTCTTGTAAAACATACTTCAATAGTCTTCAAAAAAAAAAAAAAAAAAAAAAAAAAAAAAATATATATATATATATATATATATATATATATATATATATATATATATATATATATATATATATTTTTTTTTTTTTTTTTTTTTTTTTTTTTTTTTTTTTTGTGTTTATTTAACCTGCGATCAGCTCATTGTGACCGAGCTGACGGTGTCATCCTGATCTGTTAGCTTCCCCTGCGGCATCGCTGTGAATCAATAAACCCTCTGACCCCGGAGCCCAAGGAATCATCCGTCTGACCCTGTTCAAATCTACTGGACAGAGAGAAAGAAGCAGACTGAAAGAGAGATGTATGAAGTGAAGCAGCAGCAGCCTCAGGCTCTTCAGAGAAACACTGACCTACATCAACATCTGCAGGAAATCTGATACATCAATATTACACAGTTAGTCTAGATTAAATAAAGAAATTGATACTTTTATTCATCATGGATGCATTCAATTGATCAAAAGTGTCAGCTAAGACGTTTATAATGTTACAAAATGTTTCTATTTCAAATAAATGCTGTTCTCTCGAAAAATAAAATGTGTCACAGTTTCTTCAAAAATATTGTGCTCAGCATTGATAATAATCAGAAATGTTTCTTGAGCAGTAAATCATCATATTATTCTGATTTCTGAAGATCATGTGACACTGAAGACTGGAGGAATGATGCTGAAAATACAGCGGAGCATCACAGAAATACATTACAGTTTATTATATATTCACATAGAAAACAGATGATTTACTCTTTAATAATATTTCACTATTTTTAACTGTATTTTTGATTAAATAAATGCATTTTATTAGCCTCCACACTAATGCACAGCAGTGCTCTGTTTATAACAAGCAAATTATTGGTTTAAAATAAAAGAATGATTGACCTTTAACCTCTTGGTGTTGCTTCTTCTGAGAACTGGGGGTTGCGTAACCTTTTGACATCAAAAACTAAATTATATAGTAAGTGTTTTGTCCTTCCTGTTTATTTAGCTGTTATGAATATAAATGTTAGATATGTAAATGGTTATTTTATTTCAGTTAGTTTCAAAGGTTTTGAAGCTTTCCCGTTATATTCATGTTTAATTTTATCTTTATTTCAATTAATAAAAAATGATTTAGTTTTTGAATAACATTCATGTTGAATAATTTTTTGTTTCTAAGATTACCTTTTTTCTGTTTAGCTTTATCTGGTTAGACACATGAAATGTTTATTTGCAGCTGTGAAATTCTGATGTTGATTTCGGCACTGAAAGTGTGTCTGTGTTTGTCTCTGAGGGCCGGCGTGGAGCTCTAGATGAGCAGTGATGCTGTGAAAGTGTGCCAGAGCATCGGCCCGACATATGCAGCAACACCTGGACACACACACACACACACACACACACACTCACACACTCACAGACACACACACTCACACTCAGAGACACACACACACTTATCACTGTATCTAAACCAACAACATGTTTATTAGATCCTGTACCCACTAAATTACTGAAAGAGTTGTTACCTGTAGCCGAAGAACCGCTTCTCAATATCATTAACTCGTCGTTATCTTTAGGACACGTCCCAAAACCATTCAAGCTGGCGGTTATCAAGCCTCTTATTAAGAAACCAAAACTAGATCCTAGTGAACTGGCAAATTATAGGCCAGTTCTAAAATTATCTAAAATTTTTGAAAAAGTTCTGCTCAAACCTGCTCAATTGAGCTCCTTTCTGCAAAAAAAAAAAAAAAAAAAAAGATCTATATGAAGAATTTCAGTCAGGTTTCAGGCCCCACCATAGCACAGAAACTGCACTTGTTAAAATTACAAATGACCTGCTCCTTGCGTCAGATCAAGGCTGCATCTCATTTCTAGTCTTACTTGATCTTAGTGCTGCGTTCGACACCATAGATCATGACATACTCATAGATCGATTACAAAACTATACAGGTATTCAAGTGCAGGCTCTAAGATGGTTTAGATCCTACCTGTCCGATCGCTACCATTTTGTTTACTTAAATGGGGAGTCATCTCATTTATCATCAGTAAAATATGGAGTGCCACAAGGATCCGTCCTAGGTCCCCTTCTATTTTCAATATACATGTTGCCCCTTGGTAATATTATTAGAAAATACGGAATTAGCTTCCACTGTTATACTGATGATACTCAGCTATATATCTCAACGAGACCAGATGAAACTTCACAATTATCTAAGCTAACAGAGTGTGTTAAAAATGTAAAAGATTGGATGACAAATAATTTTCATCCAATTAAATTCAGATGAGACAGAGATACTAATTATTGGACCAAAAAACACTACACAGAATCTAGTAGACCACAGTTCGCAAAACACTGGACTTTTGGTCGTTCCTAGGATAGCAAAGTCCACTCAAGGAGGTAGAGCTTTTTCACATTTGGCTCCCAAACTCTGGAATAGCCTTCCTGATAATGTTCGGGGTTCAGACACACTCTCTCTGTTTAAATCTAGATTAAAAACACATCTCTTTCGTCAAGCATTCGAATAATGCATCACATAATTTGTGACTGCAGTTGTATCTGATCAAATGCACATTCTTATTCTTTAGTTTGGGTTAAACTAATTAATTTTACTTGGTTGGAACAGCAGCTCTGCTAATGATGTCTCTATTTGTTTCTATGTTTTTATTTTCGTCCACTTGGATTAAACAGTTTTAACATGAACAAATCAGGGTTATTGTAGTTAACTAAAACTAAAATTAAGTTAAAAGAAAAATGCATTACTTAAAATAAATGTTGAAACTTAAATGAATTAAGATATGCAAACTCATTTGAGTTAGTTACCAAAGCAACATTTTTATTTTAATTTAGTAAAATTTGACTAAACTTAAGATGAAATAAAATAGATGAAACTGTTTAGACAGATATAAATACATATAAAAAAATCACAAAAACACACAACAAAATTACTAAAACAAAATATAATAGAAAATACAAAAAAAAATCACAATATTAATAATTCTAATAGTATCTCAATAATGCTAAAATAACATTGAAACAAACTAATAAATGTATTATGATGACTATTTTTCATACCTAAACAACATAAAATAAACAGGTAAGATTTGTACAATAGTACTAATAAAATTAATGTTTTATTTATTATAATGAATTGAATATTCAACATCTAGCGATATCTGTTAATACTTTTTAACGAAATAAGTTAAATTGTTTTTACAATGCCGATTCTAAGCAATCTGATAAATGCATTTAAAAATATATATTCTTATTTAAATAATATAAATAAATCATACCATTAATTGTATTTATTTAGTAATTTATTTAATTATTATAATTTTTTTTGGCGTGCAATTTAATTTATGCATAACTGATAAATATGCATCATATTACGTTTATGTTAGTTAGTTTTGTTAAAATTGTGTGCAGTGCAAATGCATGGGAATTTTATATGCATTTCAACTACATAAATCTTAAATTTAGGTCAAATATTTTTTGGACTGTATATATCTATCTCTCAAACCTGTAACACCCTTGTATTACAGAGTTTTCCCATTGTTTCCCGAGTTTTCTATCACAGAAATGTTGAAGATGTCTGAGGACACGGATAAAAGCAGTGCTGGATGGAGAAGTCAATAGTGCGGCTGTTATTGTGTGTCAGCGCTGAGAGAGAAGCTTCAATGCCACCGTGACCTATATTTACTGCTCGAGTGCGTTTCGCTCTTGTTATGCTGAGAGAGATTCTGGATGGAGAGGCACGGATGAGAGAAAGAGAGAGAGAGAGCCGTGAGCAGAGCCATCTGGCTTCACCTCAATTACACACACATGAAACGCACTTTATGTCAACCTATTTAAGGCAAGACACTACAGGTGAATAGGGTAAAGCATTTAAAGGAATAGCTCACCCAAAAATGAAAATAAGGCGCAAATTTACTCACCTTCAGACCATCCAAGATCAGGATGAGATTGTTTCTTCATCAGGTTTGTGGAAATGTAGCATTGCATCAGTGTCTCATCAATGGATGCTCTGCAGTGAATGGGTGCCGTCAGAATGAGAGTCTGATAAAAACATCCCAATAATCCACAGCACTCCAGTCCATCAGTAAACATCTGGAGAAGACTAAAGCTGTGCTTGTAAGAATTAGATTTCACTGACATATTAAAGGTTTTTACAGAAGGGATTTAGGATACAGAGAATGTTCATTTCCTGAAACATTTTAGTTGTGGAATGTTCATCCAAGGTTTTTTAAATGTAACGTCGTCTTTTAGAATGTTCAGAGAAAATTCAAATGTAACGTTCCAATAATGCTTGCAAAATGATACAATGGAACATTCCCTTAACATTTGCATAAGTAATAAAAAAATGTTTCCAAAACATTTTTTAAAAACTGTAAATGTTCTTGTTTTCGTTAGCTGGTTTTTATCACTCCGTAAATCACACACACTGTCAACAGACAGAAAATAAGTATTATTTATATCTAAAAGTTACCAATGCATGACAGAAACATTGTTTTGCCCGTAATGTCTTGCCTTAAAAAATCCATTGCAAATCTAAAGCCACATGCAACTACAAATTCTGGGATGAAACAAGGATGCAGAATATCTGACTAGAAAGTTGCACAGAAGATAAATGATGTGCACAATAACGAGATCTGTAATTGGCTCATTCTTTCACTCAGTTGAACAGTTTATTTAGTTTGCACAAACCCGATTGAGATGTTTGTCTGTTTGATGGGTGGCTTGTTTGGGGAGATTGGCTTTAATGCATTCATTAATTCACTTCATAAAGCACTCAGGAAAACAACGATGTTTTAATACGACACACTTGAGTTACCGAGGAACTGCAGGAGATGAGCCTCTAGAATAATTCATCCAAAATCTGTCATGATTTACTAGCCCTCATGAAACCTGAACTTTACATTCTTATTTTTAAAAAATTTTTACGAGATTTTTACATTTATTAATTTGTGAGTTTGAACCCATGATGTTATGTTGCAAGCATAATGCTGTACCATTCATGCTGCTTTTGACTTAAACTACTAAAGTTAAGGGAAAATTCTGTTTAGCTGATGCACTTTAAAAAATATTGAGCGAGGTTGTTAAATAATTGCACTCAAACAATTATTTTCTATTTTCTAAAAGTCTTAATTCCCACTTTCACAAGGTAAGTCCTTAAAAGATTTTAAATCACAGCAGAAAGTCTTAAATTCATAAAATCGTGGCATAAGATGTTGCATAACGTGCAAGACCACGTTAATTTATTATTACATTCAATTGTTTTTAATTGATCCTAAAAACATCTTAAGTTTACCTTCATAAAATGTGCAGAAACTTTACGACAGTAAATTATCTTAGCTGAAACTGCATTTTAAACTGAAGAATTTAGCAATGCTGTATTTATGTTTATTACTTATCTTATAAAGCACTATATAAAAAAACATTGGCTGAAACATGACTTCGAAAAAGTGCAGCTTTGACATTCTGCTAAATATCTCCTTTTTTGTTTCACAGAAGAAAGAAGGAATGGCATGAAGGTAAATACCTTTAAATGTTTGCATGAACTATTTCTTTATCTATTAAATGATGAAGACAGAGTTAAAGCTTTTACTTCAGTTTGGTTGCCTTTTGAAATGATTTGAATAGATTTACAGAGGAGGATCGGGCCGTGCATACACACAGCATGCTTTTCGTGGCAGCTGAAGTGAAATCCAATTACAATGTTAACACAGCGAGACACAGAAGCAGACAGTGAAGCGGCGCTCGTCCACCTCCCTCAGAGACTCATTCTGTGCCGCCGTTACATACACAAAATCTGAGACGTGCACTCATGCACTCATGCACACACATTCTCCCTACACAACCCCTCACACTTTTACAGCACGTAATGACCCCTTCAGAACATGCATTCATGTGCATGCTGGTGAGAAACAACAGAACGTTTTAAAGTCGGTATCAAATAAATATTTGCAACCCATTCTGTGTCTGCGCTGTGATGCATTTCAGTCTGAAACCGGACAAAGATAAATGAGAGTCTGCAGTGAATTGTTAAGCTGGCAAATTTTCCTCATTTTACATTTTTCTGTATCTTTTATTAGATTAATCAAGTTAATCACCATTAAATTGCTGTTAACTATTTGCAATATTTTTTAAAAACTGCATAACAGTAGTCTGAAACCATGGCTAAATACAGTTGACTAGTTAACATTAAAGTGATATTTCTCCCAAAAATGTTCATCATTTGCATACAGAACCTGTATGACTTACTTTCTTCTGTTGAACATTTAAAAAAAAGATATTGAAGAATAGTTTCAGTTCCCATTGTCTTCCATTATATGGACAGAAATTACAATGGTAGTCAATGGGTAATCACAATCATATCAGAAACATTGACCCTTGACCCTGTAATGAGCCCTTTTGACACCATATTTAATTCAATGCCAATTACATTAAAAAAATATAGCAACTACACCCAAAAAAAAAAAAAAAAAAAAAAAACATGGGTTGTGGAAATGAGGGTGACCTTGAACCCATAAACAGAGGGACACACTGAACACACTGTCTTCTGTCCCTCATATTCCAGAATATTGCAGATTTTAGCTTTAGGGATCGGCTCTTTTGATTGTCCTACTGTATAAAAACATAGCAGCATGCTAAAAACACCCATAATGTCATAGCAACGGCCTAGCAACACATTAAAGCTGCTTTGAAACGATATGCACCGTGAAAAGCTCCGTGTTGAATCGAGTTGAATGGAATTGTCCACGATCCCTTACCCACGCTGCGTTTTCGCTCCAGTGCGCACTTGCGCGTCGCTCCCCGAGGGGTGAGCTGAAAAACCAAACAGCAGCGTGAGCACTCAGCAGATAGACGGAGACAGAGACGAGGACAGCACAGAGAGACCCGAGACAGCGCCAGTGTGTGTTCTGTCTCTCTCTCTCACACACACACACACATGCACGCGAGCGAACGAGTGCGCACGCGCCGACACTCTCTGGAAGAGCATCTCTGATCGTGCGCGCGAGGAGGAGAAGGAGGAGAGTGTGTGTGTCGGCGTTTCTGATGCCAGAGAGGTAAACACATACAGACAGACACACACACACACACACACACACGCGCTCTCTCAGGCTTAAGGACGCGTATGGACGCGCTCGTGTGACTTATGGACAGACGCGAGGAGGTGACGGCGAGCAGGAGACGAGGAGAGACGCGCACGCTCACGGACAGACAGATGAGGACGCAGCCGTCACACTCCAGACCTGGGTGAGTGAACTTCACACACACACACACACACACACACACACACACACACACACACACACACACACACACACACACACACACACACACACACACACTCGGGAACAGGTCAACCCTGGAGCCGCGCGCAACCTGTGGAGCGCGTGGGTTGCATGCATGCTCTTATGTAACGTTAGTTTTGCTGGAGCGCGTCGCTTTAACCCTGGAAGCATTGAAAGTTTAGTTTGCATGAAGTGAGCCAGCGGTTTTTATTTTAAGACACTGTATCCGCGAGGCACTTTGAAGGGTTGAGCTCCAGGGACTCGTGTTCCTTTCTTTATAGTCTTTCTGTATCAATATCTGTCTCTCTTTCAGTCCTGTCTGCGGTTCCGCCATCATTATTGTGCTTTTGAATAGAACTACAGTCTTGTTTGAGAAGAGTGTGCTAGTGAAAGTGTTTCAAATCAGTTTTCTGTATTGGTTTGTATCACACGAAAAAAAAAATCATATTTCTAGATATAAAAGCCAATGCAATGCAATAATTCGATTGCATTGACTCTAAATTTCACCTGTGTAAATGGCAGTGCAATGACAGCAACAAATAATGCGGAGGAAGGTCTTTGCATCATTTTTGCAATGATAAAAGATAAGTAGCATTTGTATCAACAGGTTGACTCATTTCTGTAAATATGAATAAAGCCAAATGCATGCTACAAAACTGAAGGTCATTGCTTGGTGCACATGGCCAGATTGTTTTGTGTAAATGGCAATGCATTGACAGCAACAAATATTGCAGAGGAAGGGCCTTGCATCATTTTTTGCTCTGATTTACAGATAATAATAAAAGATGAACACCAGTTTTTGAAGTTTACACAGACACACAACTTGCACTTTGAAACCCCCTCTTTTAAAAAGTTTGCATTTTCATGCTTCTATGTGAATGGATGACCAAAACGCATAGAAATTTTAATTAAAGTCAAATTGATGCCTCTTAAACCTGCAAACAAAATCATGCACCTTACCATCTCTTAATCTGAGTTTGTGTGACAGCAATAAAATGACAAAAATTGTAATTATTAATCGGAATTAAAATCATTGTGAATAACCATTTAAACATAATTGTAATTAACTGATTCTGTTTCTGATTTAACCGTTACCGTGCAGCCCTAATGCATATATTTTATACAATCAGAAAAAGCAAGTCTTTAGTCTCTAGCAGATCTCGATTTGAGTTCTCCATGAATAATATGTGCAATACTATATTTAGGACCATACAGTAGCTTTCAACATGTGTGCAATTTATGCAAAAAATTGCAATCAATGCTTCACAGAAATATGTGCATGCATATTCTGTGCATTAAAACCATGCCAACACAGATATATGTGCTTATGTGTGTGTGTGTGTGTGTGTGTGTGCAGCGTGTTATCTGCCTTTCCCATTCACAAGCCCGGTCATTTTAATGGAGAGTGTTTTTGACAGGCGCGTTACCGTGTTGCCCAGGGCCATGAGGGTTTTAAACAGCCTACAATCTCTAATCGAGAGCGCGAGAAAGATGTGGGACGGAGAGATAGAAAGAGAAGTCAAGCTAGAATAATATACATGGCATGCATGTTAGCCTGTCTGTTTCTGTGAGCATTTGAACGTGGTTCAGACAGTTAATTAATGCCGTAATCAAGCGACGTACCAAAGGAATCGAACAGAATTATCTCGATTATGACTGATTGAGCCGGTCCACCAGGTTGGCGATTATGACCAAAACCAGGGAATTCGTATAAATGCATTGTTTGCGCTGATTACTCCTCAGAGGATTTTCTGTCGGATGCTTGCTTTTGATTAAGCGCTCATTTGCATACGTTATAGGCGTCTGTTGAATCTAAATGAGCGTGTTATCTACAGTTGCTCACACAAACCCTAAACAACACCTTCAGTGATTCCTCAAATAAGCGATTAAACACATTTAATGTTGTGCATCTTGTCCATTTCTGATGTATTTCCCGTCTGGGCGTCCTAAAACGGAAAGGCAGGGTTCCTGTATCCAACGGTTCGCCCGTTTGGCATCGGCGCTAATGAAAGCTTCTCGAACGTTTCCTCTAACGAACCCAAAGTGGCGCTGCCATCTGTTTATACAGTTTGATTTTATGGCATGATGAGGAAGAACTGGTTTGACAAAGAAACAGAGTAGCGACAGGAAATGTTTTTGGTGGTTTCCTCTTTCATTAGTAGCGTGTTGACATAATCCCAGCAAACTGTAGTGTTTTTATTCCTCTTGTTTCTTTCAATGGTCTCAGAGGAGCTGTTGGCTGCTCGTTTAAAGCTCAGGGAACTTAATTGAGTTCTTAGTTAAGATTCTCCTAATAAAACAGATCCAAATGTGCCAATAGTTCATTAAGTAAGAGTATAGTGCTACAGAATTAATATGCAGAGCTGCTCAGATCATTTGATTGAGAGAAATGATTGCGTTTGATGGATTTTGATTGCAAACTTCAGTAGCTTGGCAAATCTGAGCACTTTGTTGGGATCTTGTTTTGCTCTAGAACAGGGATACCCAAAAGATTTTTGGCAACCAAACCTCTTTGAGCTAAAATGTCCCACTGATATTTCAATAATTTATAGCAAATTCATATGATAATATTTCTCTAATGTCAGTTTTTGTCAGATGACATGCATGTTAACAAATCAAATATATATATATTTTTTAAATATTTAAGTATTGTAAATTGTTTTAGTAATATTTTAAAATGTATTTTAAAACTATTTATTTTAATGATTAATTTTATTATTTATTTTATTAACATATTCACACGATAATATTTCTCTTATGTCAGTTTTTGTCAGATGACATGCATGTTAACAAATCAAATTTTTATTTTTTAAATAATATTTAAGTATTGTAAATTGTTTTAGTAAAATTTTTAATTTACATTTTTTATTTTATCATTTATTTTAACACATTCACACGATAATATGTCTCTAATGTCAGTTGCTGTCCGATGACATGCATGTAAATAAATAAAAAAAAAAATTTTTTAAATAATATTTATTAAATATTTTAAACAACTTTTTAGTTAATTTATTGATTCATTCGTTTTAATTTTCCATTTTTATTAAAAAAAATCTCTTTTTTTATTATTATTATTATTTTTTTAATAACTCATGGACCCCAGTTTGGAAAACCCTGATCTAGGACAAACAATTGAGATTTTAAAGAAATATAATTTTTTATTAGATTTTTTTTTTTATTCTAGTAGTAAAGATACAATGGATATGATAATATAGCAAGTTATATAAAAATGTTTTTAAACTTCTTGTAAATGATTGTGATTCTGTAGCTGCTGCAGTGTGAAACTGCACTTCTGACATCCTCCTCCCATTAGAATTCAGGCCAGAATAATAAAACAGACATGTAGAATTATGAGATTTCTATTATAAGACAGAGACTGTCTGATATCTGACTGATGAGACGAAGAGACACTGGCTTCGTGAATCATAAGTCATTTTGAAAAACTATTTTCATGATTTCTGAAGATCATGTGACACTGAAGACTGGAGGAATGATGCTGGAAATACAGCGGAGCATCACAGAAATAAATTACACTTTAACATACAGAGGATATAGAAAAGAACCAGCTCCTTTTAAAATAACCACATTTTGTTTCTTTGAAGCCTGAAATGAAGCTGTATTTACTGCGAGAGATAACACCATCATGTCAGGAATATCTGTATATTCAGATAGAAAACAGCTATTTTAAATTGTACTCCTATTTCACAATATACTGTATTTTTTATCAAATAAATGCATCTTTGAAGAGCAGAAGAGATCTCATTGCTTTAAAGGAAAGTTATCCCTCTTTTGCTCAACACAGCAGACGTGAAAGACGAAAAAAGAGAAAGACAGATGTTTTATTGAAGGCTGGATTGAATTGCCGTCATATAAGTGTAGACTAAAGCTTATTAACTTCATTATGGAGATGCATGTCTGTTTAACGCAGGAAATCCAACAGATATAACCTGACCTTGTGTGTGAAGACTCTAATCATCGTTCGTCTCTGGGCTGTACTTGTTTATGAGTTAATTACATTAGTGATTCGTTTAAGTGCGGAGCAAATTCTCTGAGCTAATTAGTTTGGATCTGCTAACTTCAGTCCGTCTCTCAAAGTCATCTGGAGTCACTTTGTGTCTGTGTTCATGAGTTCAGAAGAGTCTGAATCTGAATTACAGCGTAAGGAAGTAGACATTCTCACTAGCTTTTAACTAGATAAGCTAAGTTTTTTAGATAGATGGATGGATGGATATATAGATTGATTGATTGATAGATGGATAGATGGATGAATAGACAGTTGATTGGAGAGATGGATGATAGACTGATGAATAAATTGACTGATAGAACGATAGATACTTAGATGAATAGATGGATGATAGAACTATAGATGGTAGATTGATGGATAGGTAGAACGATGGTAACAATAGATGGATGATGAATGGATATATGATAGAAAAATGGATGGATAGAACAGTAGATGGATAAATGTTTAGAACAATTGATATATAAATGGATGGATAGATTATAGAAGGATGGATGGATGGAGAGATGGATCGAATGATGGATGGGTAGAATGAATGGACAGATACTGTAGATGATGGATAGATTGATGGATGGATAGATTGTAGAACAATAGATGGATAAATGCATACATAGAATGATGGATGATGGATTGAACGATAAATGGATAGAACAAAGGATGGGTAGAATGAATGGAAAGATAGATGATTGATAGAATGATAAATGGATAAATGGATAGAATGATGGATGGATGTATGGATGGATAGATGATAGAATGTTAGATGTATAAATGCATAGATAGAATGATGGATGGATGGAAAGGTGGATGATGGATAGAACAATACATGGATAGAACGATGGATGAGTATATTGAATGAAAACTAGATGATGGATAAAGCAATAAATGGATAGAACAATAGATGGATATATGCATACATAGAATGATGGATGATGGATAGAACGATAAATGGAACAGAATGATGAATTGATAGAATGAGTGGAAATAGAGATGATGGATAGAATGATAAATGGATAGAACGATGGATGGGTAGAACGAATGGAAAGATAGATGATGGATAGAATGATGGATGGATGCACGGATGGATAGATGATAGAATGTTATAAATGCATAGATAGAATGATGGATGGATAGAATGAGTGGAAATAGAGATGATGGATAGAATGATAAATGGATAAATGGATAGAACGATGGATGGGTAGAACTAATGGAAAGATAGATGATGGATAGAACGATGGATGGATAGATGGTAGAACAAAAGATGGATAAATGCATCCATAGAATGATGGATGATGGACAGAACGCTAAATGGATATATACTTAAATTTCGCTGTACTTTTTATGTTTTGTTGCAACATTTTATTTATTTACTGCATCATTCCATTACATTTAGTTTAGTTTGTATCCATTGTGCTCTGCAGGAAAAAATAAGTCATTTTGTGGTTGAAATCCCTTATATGAGCTACATACAGAGCGTCATCATGTGTACTGGGCCTGTGCTCACTGTGAGGAGTGTGTGCAGCAGTGTTTAAGTGCACTACACTGGCAGGTAACAGTGTGTCTTGTAGAAGATTATTCTGTATGATGGAGCGGCGCCAGCGTCTCTGTGCCAGTCAGCTTTCATTACACACAACACTTCTGTTGCTATAGTAATTCACTGTATGCCATCTTTGATCAATCTCTATTAAAACAGCTCAGAATCGACTCACAACATGTGCAACACACACACACATTGTCTACACTATTGACTATTGAGAGTTTGACCCTTGCATGCATTTCTCAGAGCGCAGCACAGTTGCATAGAGCTCTTCAGAAAGTGCAGAAACATTCGTGACGAAATGCTTCACAGTCACTTTGAGTGACAGATTAATGAGTCAAACAATGACGGTTAAAATATCACCCATCTGCTTTCACAAGCAAGAACTGCGAAGAATCAGCACATGCATTCATTTTGGGTGAAACCAGCGCTGCATTTATTTAATTAAAGAATCTATTCTATTTTTTTTACAATTCAAAACAGCAATTTTCTGTGTGAATCTGTGTTAAAGTGTAATTTATTTCTGTGATGCTCCGCTGTATTTTCAGCATCATTCCTCCAGTCTTCAGTGTCACATGATCTTCAGAAATCACAATAATAGAAAAAATGTCTAATTATTATAAATATTGAAAACAGTTGTGCTGCACAATATTTTTGTGGAAAAGGAAGCTCCTGTGGTTTCAGTTTGACGGTTTATTTGAAAATGCAGAATTAAGACAAATGTGAATGATTTTACATTTGCAATGTTAAATAAAATTATTATTATTATTTTCTTTATTATAAAGTGAAATATTACAATAGTCGCACTTTCATTTTATTTGATAAATTTTTATATAATTTATTTTAATTAATTAATTTACTTTTTTTAAATAATATTTTAAATCTCAAATCACAATTTTATAAGCAAATTAAATAAATAATGTGTACTGTATTCCATATAAACCCAATAGCAGGAATAATATAAATACTATGCCATTCCAAACACAGCCACAATTATTTAAAATAATTAATAGTCATTTGTTTGTTCCAAATATAGTTTGCAACATCCCGAAGCTCAACAAAACAATCACAGCATCCAAAAAATATCACGGAGTCTCGAGATACCAGACATATTCGGTACAGTCTCATGAACAAATGGCAAGTCGTTTTGATACGAGCCCAAAATACCAGGCATTTGAACACTGGCCGAGCTATTTTAGGACAGTAATCAAACTTTAATCAATTTAATAAATCTTGCAGACATAAACCCTGGATTCAAGCCATGCGTGAACACGGGTCTGTAATTTCCTCCGCATCGATCGAGTTCTGCGCTTTTGATCTGTAACTCATTAATTAAAATGCAATATTGATAAGAGTCATATAACGGAGCGAGATTGTGTGCAGATTTACGGCCGGGCAGAGGAAGAGGGTCATTTACTGTACGCCTCACATCTGCTTCAGAATCTAAAACACCCTGATATTTAATAAATGAGACCGAATCTCTAAGAATATCTTCATCTCTCACATGCATCTGTAAAAAGATGTAATACTTGTGCAGGGAATGATTTAATGGCAGCAGTGGATTCTAGGATGAATGTGATTTAGATCTGAATCAGATGCTCAGGGTTTAGAGCAGTAGAGCAATGCATTCTGGGAAATGAAGTTTATCAATCCGGCCATCATTCTGTCCATGCATTTATCCATCTATTGTTCTACCATCCATTTATACATCTTTCCATTCATTCTACCCATCCATACGTAAGACATACATTTTTATGCATGTAAAATACATCTTGAAATCCCCTTTAAACAATATAATAGTAATACTGTAATTGAATATGAAAGAGCACAATGACTTGTAAGATGAAATATATTATGCATGAGATGCATTCATTTTTTTTAAAGGTTTTCTGTCGCAATTTGCTCCTTTTAACTCGTTCTCTGAAGTCTCTTGGAGCTGCAGATGCTTTCATATCTTCATATCCCTCGAGGCAGAGACGCTTTTCATTTCTAATGTTACATTAATAAATACATTTCACATCCAGTTTACTAATCTGAACCCAGGTTTACATTTATTGATTCCAACGTTTCATTATATATACATTTGTTTTATATTGTCTCCCTTAGTTTATTTCAAGGTGGGTTTCATTTCGTATTTCATTTTAAGGTGTAGGTGGTATTTTATTAATGTTACATGTAAAAATAAGTGAATGTGTTGCATGCATTATTTATTGCATGATTTGTACTTTTCTATATTGCAACATTCCATGACACTATTGCATTGTTTTTTTATTTATTTGAGTCTGTAAATCACTCCAGACTGCATTGAATTTCACTGCATGTTCGCTGAGGGAAAGATGTGAGAGTGACTCAATAATGACAGAATGATCTATGGCCGGTGGTTTTCTCCTTTAAGCACATTAGAGTGAAAGGTCTCTTTTAAAGTCCAAAATAAGGCTGTGTTTTATACTTTTACACTCGTGAGACGAGCTCAGAAGAGCTCATAATAATATTTCAAATAAATGCAACCTTGATGAACAGAGGAGACGTCTTTAGAAAAGATTTAAAAGTAGTGTTATATTGTTTGACTTTGTGATCCTGGAGATGCAGAATTAGACTTGCTTCGGGAAAAGGGCAGATGTGACGCTGTCTGCACCGAAATATCCCAAATGGCACAACGAACGGACTCCATGATTATGATTTTGAGAGGAAAAGCACTGAAGTATTCATGCATGAAGGGGACGGATCAGATTTTGGTTTTGAGTCCCATCATAATTTCATGACTCACAGAAGAAGGAAGAGAGGATCTGGAGCAGACTGGTGTTAGAGAAGAGTGTGTGTGTGTGTGTGTGTGTGTGTCTGTGTGTGTCTGTGTCTGTCTGTGTGTCTGTGTGTGTGTGTGTCTCTGTGTGTGTGTGTGTGTGTGTGTGTGTGTGTGTGTGTCTGTGTCTGTGTGTGTGTCTGTGTCTGTGTGTGTGTGTGTCTCTGTGTGTGTGTGTGTGTGTGTGTGTGTCTGTGTGTGTCTGTGTCTGTATGTCTGTGTGTCTGTGTCTGTGTCTCTCTGTGTGTGTGTATGTGTGTCTCTGTGTGTGTGTGTGTGTGTGTGTGTGTGTGTGTGTGTCTGTGTGTGTGTGTGTCTGTGTGTGTGTGTGTGTCTCTGTGTGTGTGTGTCTCTGTGTCTGTGTGTCTGTCTGTGTCTGTGTCTGTGTGTGTGTGTGTGTGTGTGTGTGTGTCTCTGTGTGTGTGTCTCTGTGTGTGTGTCTGTGTGTGTCTGTGTGTCTGTGTGTGTGTGTGTGTGTGTGTCTCTGTGTGTGTCTGTGTGTGTGTCTCTGTGTGTGTGTGTCTGTGTGTTTGTGTGTGTCTGTCTGTGTGTGTGTGTGTGTGTGTGTGTCTCTCTCTCTGTGAGTGTGTGTCTGTGTGTCTGTCTGTGTGTCTGTGTGTGTGTCTGTCTGTGTGTGTGTCTGTCTGTGTGTGTGTCCGTATGTGTGTGTGTGTGTGTGTGTTTATGGTTAACTGAAGCTAAAACCATAAAACATTACTTGAAATAAAATAAACTTTTAAAAAAAAAAGTCTGTAATTATAGTGTTCTATCTGGAATAATTTAATACAAATACACTGTAAAAATACATATTTCAAAGTAATTTAGAGTTATTATTTGTTTTAAAGTAATGAAAACATTACAAAAATCCATTATTTGAAATCAAATCAAATAAAAAAAATAATAAAAAAAACTCTACAAAAAAGTGTAATTATGGTGTTCAGAGCAGATGAATACTGATATATGTTATAAAACTAAAATAAATAAATAATTGAATACAAATACAAAAAAAGTAATTCAGTATTAGTATTTTTTATAAATTTAAAATCTCAAAATAATAAAAAAATAATAATAATAAAAGAAACTTCCACTGTTTGAAATAAAATAAAATTTAACTATAATAAAATATATAAAAATTGTATTACATTTTTGTCAAAGAATCCATGTACATGCACGTATATCCAGTAACAAGACAATTACATGAATTGAAAAAAAAACTATTCAAATCAGGGATTGATTCACAGTCATCTACTGTATATTTAACATTACACTTTTTCTATTTCTAAACAAATTCTATAAAGGGGGAAACAATCTTATTTTAATTTACTTTAATTTGATGAACTAAAATAATTGAAATAAAAATAAACGTTACTAATCATGAAATCAGTCTGCATAATTACCCGAAAACTATCAATTTAAACGAAATAATAGTATCTCACTGGTTCTTAATTATCACTTTTTATTATTGCAGTATGTTTTACGTTTAAATATAATTTTAGTCTTTATACTTCATAAGGTCTCATTTATTTAATGCATCACTACTTTGTGAAATATACTAGTCATTTCTAAGTGAAAAAATTGTTTCAATGTAAATCGTGCACCAGTGTAATTTTCAGTGCATGTGCATTGAATCCTTACTGAGATATTGTTTGCATTCATGATTTTATATCAGAGCCGGAGCAGATCTGAGTGTGAGTCTTTGACCGCTTTAATGCACATGATGCAACTCATGATGCAAGGTTCATCCATGCAGCAGTGTGTGTGTGTGTTTTCCTCCTGTAACTGTGTGTTTCTCTCTCTGTGTGAGCGTGTGTGTTCATGCATCTCTGCTTGTATGTGCCTGACGACTCTACTAAAGACTAAAGAGGCATCCGTGTTATTTACTCAAACTCTGTCTTTATTTAAAGCGTCGGCATGCACGCTTAAATATTTATGAGTGTTTATTCAAAGAAATAGCTTTGGGAGTCCCTGGATCTTCTGTTAGATTGGGTCTGATGAAGAAGCTTCTGTGTTGATGTGATGCATATGCTTTGAATAATAGAACAAAGCCAGCGCTGATGCACATGATGGTTCTGCCTGTCACCTCCAGAGGATGTGAAGGATTTCTGAGATCGGAAGGGATAGGAAAGTTATTCCAGCTCTAATGGAACTGGGATTTGTGCATCTGAATCCTGAACCTGCTGTAACTGTGTGTGTGTGTGTGTGTGTGTGTTTGATCAGAGTTTGAGCACGAACGAAATTACGAAAAATGTCAACTGAAATAAAATCAAATCTAAAACAATTAAAACTTATGTTATTGCAACCGGTTCCCAAGACATTTCTAATTTTAGTTTAGTTAAACGTGCTAAAATAACCTGAACTAAACTAAAAATAATAAATAAAAATTAATAACTATATATGATTGGAAAATAAATCAATAATGGAAAATAGCTTAAAAATTAAAGTGAAAACAAAATGCAAAAAAATTTATTCAAAAGCACAAAAACTGTAATTGTAAATTTATAAAAATATTAAAACCATTTGCCCCCGTTTTTCAAAAGCATCGTAAACCAAAGTTTAAATGCATAGACATACAGTAATAAATGCATACAAACAAATGAATGAATGAACACATCAATTTAAGATTTAGAAAATAATTGCACATCAATCAATCAATCACCTTTATTTATATAGTGCTTTAAACAAAATACATTGCGCCAAAGCACTGAACAACATTCATTTGGAAAACAGTGTCTCAATAATGCAAAATGATAGTTAAAGGCAGTTCATCATTGAATTCATTGATGTCATCTCTGTTCAGTTGAAATAGTGTCTGTTTTAATTTGCAATCAAGTCAACGATATCGCTGTAGATGAAGTGACCCCAACTAAGCAAGCCAGAGGCGACAGCGGCAAGGAACCGAAACTCCATCGGTGACAGAATGGAGAAAAAAACCTTGGGAGAAACCAGGCTCAGTTGGGGGTCAGTTCTCCTCTGACCAGACGAAACCAGTAGTTCAATTCCAGGCTGCAGCAAAGTCAGATTGTGCAGAAGAATCATCTGTTTCCTGTGGTCTTGTCCTGGTGGTCCTCTGAGACAAGGTCTTTACAGGGGATCTGTATCTGGGCTCTAGTTGTCCTGGTCTCCGCTGTCTTTCAGGGATGTAGAGGTCCTTTCTAGGTGCTGATCCACCATCTGGTCTGGATACGTACTGGATCTGGGTGACTGCAGTGACCCTCTGATCTGGATACAGACTGGATTTGGTGGCCACGGGGACCTCGGAACAAGAGAGAAACAGACAAATATTAGCGTAGATGCCATTCTTCTAATGATGTAGAAAGTACGGTGTTATGTGAAGTGTTCCGGTTCCAGTTTACCTAATTAATGCAGCCTAAAAATCCTTTAACGGATTTGGATATTAAAAGCATATTAGTATGTTATGTGTATGCCAGGTTAAAGAGATGGGTCTTTAATCTAGATTTAAACTGCAAGAGTGTGTCTGCCTCCCGAACAATGTTAGGTAGGTTATTCCAGAGTTTAGGCGCCAAATAGGAAAAGGATCTGCCGCCCGCAGTTGATTTTGATATTCTAGGTATTATCAAATTGCCTGAGTTTTGAGAACATCAAAAATATAGTAAAAATATAGTAAAAATATAGTAAAAATAGTAATATTATGATTTGTTATTTCAGTTTCTAATAACTGTATTCTATCTGAATGTATTTTAAGATGTGATTTATTCCTGGAAACCATGAAAAAGTTTGGGAGGACGAATTAAATTGATCAAAAGTGAGAGTAAAGATATTTACAAAGATGGAAACGACTTGAAAAAAATAAAATGCATCAGTTTCCACAAAAATATCGAGAAGCACAACCAGATGTGACATCAGAAATGTTTCTTGAGCAGTAAATCATCATATTTTCATGATTTCTGAAGATCATGTGACACTGAAGACTGGAGGAATGATGCTGAAAATACAGCGGAGCACCACAGAAATAAATGACACTTTAACACAGATTCACACAGAAAACAGCTGATTTACATCTGAATAATATTACACAATTGTTTCTGCATGTTTGATCAAATTAATGCAACCTTGCTGAGCAGAAGAGACTTCTTTCAAAATCATTAAAAAAGCAAGATTACATCAAACGTTTGACTGCTGCTGTACAGTATGTATTAAAAGGTATGAATATTCTGAAAAGTCTGTTTTATAGAATTGAGTCTTGTATTACATCACACCCAGCATCTCTCAGTTCTGTCGTCTCATGCAAAATTCAGAGGCTTTAGAATACAATTAGCACATCTTGTTTCACCCCTGTGTCGTTTCGGAGATCTCTGTATCAGCAGCGTTATGCGGCTGACGCTCGTGTCAGGAGTGAACGTGTTGTCCGTGACAGGAAGTGGCCTTTCGTGTGACCCAGTGATGGAGGAGGATTTGATTCTGACGACAGCTGTGTGGTTTTCGAGTGTCTCCTCTCGCTGTGTGTTTGTAAACTCCGGCCGAATTCAGGCATGTCTCTTCATCGAGGTGTGTGTGGCTCCCTGCTGTTTCAGCCCCGCACAAGCTTTTCATACGACTGCACTGCTGCAGAACTAAACTAGAAGGACATTGCATGCATTTGGAAGGTGTTTTCATCCAAAACAACATGTTTGAACTCAAACCCAAGACATTGACACTTCTGTGCTGTTTATAGACACTATGGGGTTTTTATAATAGTGTTTTGTTCTTAGAATTTCTAATTTCCTAATAAGACTTTTTCTCTTGTTTTTCAGTAAAAATATCTCAGTCTCTTTATATCTTCGTATATCTTGAATTTATGTGTTTATTCTTGTTTTATTTAAAATACTGTGGACTTTTTTAAATTTTCAATTGCATTTACAATTTTAAGGATTATTCGTTGTTATTACTGTAGACATTACAAAGTATAATTTTTTTTAATCATTTGTTAATTTTATGTTGTGTATTTAATAAATTTGTAGTGTTTTAAATGTAACATTTATTTAAATTTGACTTCATATTTTTTTGTAAGTTTTATTTTGCTATGTTATTTTATGTTTATTTATTATATATTTTTAGTTTACGTTTTTTGTAGGTATCTAATGTTTTAAAATTAGTTTATTAAATGTTTTATTTGTATTCATTTTTATTATTATTATTATTTATTAATTTTATGTATTTTATTAATTATTATTATTTTTTAGCATTTATAAACGTTTATTATTTAAGTTTTTTTTTTTTTTTTAGTTTTTTTTTTTTGATTTGTTCTTATATTAAAATTATTTATTTTGATTTGACATTTTGATCATTTGATTCAGTATAAGTTTTTCAGTAACTCACAAAGTCTGGCAGTTCCCTGACAAACCACAGTTTTTGGAAGCTCTGATGTAATCAATGATGCTGAGCTTGTATTGTTTCAATAAGAGACGAGCGGATTTAATTCTCTGTTTCACGCTTTCTGTTTCTCAGCCCGCTCCTCTCCATCTCTCTGTGAATCTGCTCATTTTCTCTTCTCGTCTTTCAATCAGTCCATCTCTCTTCCAGCCTGTTCCTCTTTATGAGTTTTGTGCTGAGCAGTAAATTAGCTTCGGCAGATGCATTGTTTTTTTCCTCAGAGCTGTCCGATGACAATCGCAGCGCTGTCGTCTTTAACCCAGTCAAACGGATTGCATTATTGTGTTTCCCGTCTGTTGTGTTCTTGGCCTTGAGCTTCATACATTCCTGTGATTTTCATGTACTGCATTCACACAGCAGCAGAAGACGGCTGTCAGTTCTATTTCAGGATCCCAAATAGAGTTAATTTTTTGCAAGATATAAACTTAGAATCGTGAGATATAAGCTCAGAATCATGAGATAAGATCAGAATCATAAGATATAAGCTCAGAATTGCGAGATATAAACTCAGAATCATGAGATAAGATCAGAATCATGATATAAACTCAGAATCGTGATACTGTATATAAACTCAGAATCGTGATATATAAACTCAGAATCAGAATCGTAAGATATAAACTCAGAATCATGAGATAAGATCAGAATCATGATATAAACTCAGAATCGTGATACTGTATATAAACTCAGAATCGTGATATATAAACTCAGAATCAGAATTGTGAGATATAAACTCAGAATCATGATATAAACTCAGAATCGTGATACTGTATATAAACTCAGAATCGTGAGATATAAACTCAGAATCATGATATATAAACTCAGAATCGTGATACTGTATATTAACTCAGAATCGTGAGATATAAACTCAGAATCATGATATATAAACTCAGAATCATGATATAAACTCAGAATCATGATATAAACTCAGAATCGAGAGATATAAACTCAGAATCATGATATAAACTCAGAATCGTGATACTGTATATAAACTCAGAATCGTGAGATATAAACTCAGAATCATGATATATAAACTCAGAATCATGATATATAAACTCAGAATCATGATATAAACAGAATCATGATATAAACTCAGAATCAGAATCGTGAGATATAAACTCAGAATCGTGATATATAAACTCAGAATCATGATATATAAACTCAGAATCATGATATAAACTCAGAATCGTGAGATATAAACTCAGAATCGTGATACTGTATATAAACTCAGAATCATGATATATAAACTCAGAATCATGATATATAAACTCAGAATCGTGATACTGTATATAAACTCAGAATCGTGATATATAAACTCAGAATCATGATATAAACTCAGAATCATGATATAAACTCAGAATCAGAATCGTGAGATATAAACTCAGAATCGTGAGATATAAACTCAGAATCGTGAGATATAAACTCAGAATCATGATATAAACTCAGAATCATGATATAAACTCAGAATCATGATATAAACTCAGAATCAGAATCGTGAGATATAAACTCAGAATCGTGAGATATAAACTCAGAATCATGATATAAACTCAGAATCATGATATAAACTCAGAATCAGAATCGTGAGATATAAACTCAGAATCGTGAGATATAAACTCAGAATCATGATATAAACTCAGAATCATGATATAAACTCAGAATCAGAATCGTGAGATATAAACTCAGAATCGTGAGATATAAACTCAGAATCATGATATATAAACTCAGAATCATGATATAAACTCAGAATCATGATATAAACTCAGAATCGTGAGAAATAAACTCAGAATCATGATATAAACTCAGAATCATGATATAAACTCAGAATCGTGAGATATAAACTCAGAATCGCGAGATATAAACTCAGAATCGTGAGATAAGCTCAGAATCATGATATAAACTCAGAATCGTGATATATAAACTAGAATCGTGAGATATAAACTCAGAATCGTGAGATATAAACTCAGAATCGTGAGATAAACTCAGAATCGTGAGATAAACTCAGAATCGTGAGATATAAACTCAGAATCGTGAGATATAAACTCAGAATCGTGATATATAAACTCAGAATCGTGAGATATAAACTCAGAATCATGATATAAACTCAGAATCATGATATAAACTCAGAATCAGAATCGTGAGATATAAACTCAGAATCGTGAGATATAAACTCAGAATCATGATATATAAACTCAGAATCATGATATAAACTCAGAATCATGATATAAACTCAGAATCGTGAGAAATAAACTCAGAATCATGATATAAACTCAGAATCATGATATAAACTCAGAATCGTGAGATATAAACTCAGAATCGCGAGATATAAACTCAGAATCGTGAGATAAGCTCAGAATCATGATATAAACTCAGAATCGTGATATATAAACTAGAATCGTGAGATATAAACTCAGAATCGTGAGATATAAACTCAGAATCGTGAGATAAACTCAGAATCGTGAGAAA
Organism: Carassius gibelio; assembly: GCF_023724105.1. Classification (NCBI taxonomy): domain Eukaryota; kingdom Metazoa; phylum Chordata; class Actinopteri; order Cypriniformes; family Cyprinidae; genus Carassius; species Carassius gibelio. Next base: position 30,364,648 of record NC_068372.1, read on the forward strand.
TAAACTCAGAATCATGATATAAACTCAGAATCGCGAGATATAAACTCAGAATCGTGATATATAAACTAGAATCGTGATATATAAACTCAGAATCGCGAGATATAAACTCAGAATCGTGAGATAAACTCAGAATCGTGAGAAATAAACTCAGAATCATGATATAAACTCAGAATCACGAGATATAAACTCAGAATCACGAGATATAAACTCAGAATCGTGAGAAATAAACTCAGAATCGTGAGAAATAAACTCAGAATCATGATATAAACTCAGAATCGTGATATATAAACTAGAATCGTGAGATATAAACTCAGAATCGTGAGATATAAACTCAGAATCGTGAGAAATAAACTCAGAATCGTGAAAAAATAAACTCAGAATCATGATATAAACTCAGAATCGTGAGAAATAAACTCAGAATCATGATATAAACTCAGAATCACGAGATATAAACTCAGAATCATGATATAAACTCAGAATCGTGATATAAAAACTCAGAATCGTGATATATAAACTAGAATCGTGAGATAAACTCAGAATCGTGAGAAATAAACTCAGAATCATGATATAAACTCAGAATCACGAGATATAAACTCAGAATCATGATATAAACTCAGAATCGTGATATAAACTCAGAATCATGATTATTGAATTATGAGAAATAAAAAGTTGCAATTAACTTTTTATTTTATTCCATGCTGGAAACAAGCTTCTATCATGTTCAGATTCAGTTTGTTTACGAACGAGAGTTACGAACCGAGTCTAGAATATGGGCTTTGACTTCAGTTATTGGTTCATACAGACAGTATTCAATCCTCCTGTAAACTGCTGTATGAAATCAGATAGTAAGTGTGTCAGTCCCGAACACTCGCTGTGTTGTTTCTCCTGGGAGTTTGTTCTTATAAGCTCTGCTTGAGTGTTCAAGTTCTTATCAAGAGGCCCTTTGCTGCTAATGCAACAGAATGAAGTGAATAAATGACTAATTTGATGCTTTATCTGTATTTGAGCAGTCTAGTGCATCATGCATCCAGAGAATGATGGGAAATGTCGGGGTTTTTTTCATGCAAGCCTCTTGCATTAGTTTTCTTTATCAGTCTGTGCACAAAAGTACATCCAACATAAGCATTTACTTGATGCCGTAATGTAATGCTTCATAATGTATGTTGTAATGCATTACTTCTTTTTCTAAAATGCATTATAATATTTGCACAACACATCTGAAATTGTTTGTTTGTTATGCATTTTCCATATATCCATTTTTTTATGTTTTTAAGTTTTGTAACATTTGTAACAGCCTTTCTTTGTTGCGTAAACATTATTTATGTCTGTGTCATGTTTATATGGCGAATAATTAGCCAGTGTTTTTCTTTTAATTTATTCTAAAATCATTTCTTTTGATTACAAGTCATGTTTGCGAGTGGTAATGAACTGCTTTGGTGATAAACGACCCCTGTCAACATGCCCGGGTAATGAAGTCTTTCTTTGTGCTGCTTTCTGCTGCCCACCCCATCATTTAAATAAGTGCTCGTTTACAGCATTTAATTAGGTTTCAGCACAAACAGCACGGACGGCTAAATGCTGTAAGGCTAATGGTCTTTTTGTGCAGCAGCTGTAGTGCACTGGACGTTCTCCAGATATGGGATCGGAGTTTATCTCCAGCACTGAAGATGGAATCAGACGTATCTCTAAACTCCATCTGTTGATGCTCTGATGAAGGAATCGAGCTGCTCATCGCTAGCATGTAGATGAGAGCCGTTTCGACTCTGGCATCTGTTGCTGGAGATATTGAGATGGAGTTTTATTCATTTAGATGCAAGACATGCATTGATACTTAAAGATGTGCTTGTGAAGTCTATGCAGAGATCCTTTAAAAGCATTGAAAATGCCCACATGGGTTTTGTCCAACCTAATATCTTAATAATATTAAAAATCTAATGTTACCATGGGCTTTAGTAATGCATGCTGTATTATTATTGTTTTTTTTTTATTATTATTTTATTTATCTTTATTTCTAAAGATCTCCTCAGTCTGGTTTGAGTTTATTGTGGTATTTGTTTCTGTTTTGTAACATGGTAAAAAAATAAAATAATAATAATAATAAAAAAATAAGTTTAGATTTAAAAACATGAAAATTGTTTTCTGATCCATGTTAATATTTATGCAGATAACAAATCAAATATTCTTTTTTCAGTATGTGTTTCATTTAGATTTTTTACTTATTTATTTTAATTTCAATTTTTAGAATTGAATGAATTATTAGCTTTTTTGAGAAAAACCTGCTAAAGTGGAAGGTCAACACTGATTCATTTTGATTTTTTAATGAACATTTATGTTATATTTTTATTATATACCTGTATTATTTTGAATGAGCTTTTAATTTTTTTTTTCTCAGATTTTAGTATTTTAGTTTTTCTTCCGTTATTTATTTACTTATTTGATATATATATATTTTTTAATTTCAGTTTTAGTTTTAGTAATTTAAGTGCTATGACTTTAATTTCTTATTTTTATTTAGTCGCCAGGGCAAGACTTAAGTTTAATTTGAAGTTAGTTTAATTAAGTTTTTCATCTCATATTCATATTTTTATTTTCATACCAATATTATTTTTAACTAATTTGAAAATTGTATTTTCATTATTTTTTTTATCTTAGGTTTTAGTATTTATATTATGTGCTTTTGTCATTTTGTTAATTTTTTCTATTTATTTATTATTTTTATTTTAAATATCATTTTTAATTTTAGCGATTTTATCACTTAAACTCATTTATTTCAGTTATTTGCCAATGCAACATATTTTTTCCTTTTATTTCAGCTTAATTTTAGTTGCTGAAACCTTTTTTTTTTTTTTTTTTACTTTTTTTATAGTTTCTCCTCATATAGCATCGTCATGAATGGTTTCAGGAATCACTTGCTGAAATTTGCATTCAGCTTCTAAATGCGAAACGTTTTGCATGACTCTAAATGTGTTTGTTTGTGACTAAATGTCATGCATTTACACTGAGAAGCAGTTTTTGTGTTTAGACGGTCTTGAGTAACACCAAACAGCAGTAAAGTTGTGCATAAAAATGCAATGCTTTATCCAACACTGATGTCAGTACTCTAAACGATTGACCTTTGACCTCAGCCGTCTCTGCATGAATCAGACAGACGGAGCGCTTCAGATCAAAGTTCACGCTGACATTACCATCTCATTCCCAAATGCCAATCTACGAACGGACAGCGCAGTGACAAGACAGTCTTCTAGAAACGGATCTGTCTGAACCCGACCCGTGCGAGAGCTGCCAGTCACGTCCATCTGTCAGATTCCTGCAGAACAACAGCCGAGCGCTGCTTTCTTCCTCTGACTCCATGTTCATCCGTCACATCATGTCACACAAACCATTTAGAGTCAATGCATTTGAAGAGATTCTCTGAAATTGTTCCTTTTATTGTTTAACTGTCAAAAGACAAATTCAGATTCTGGCAAATTCTCATCCTTTTTTTTCTCCCCCTCTTCGTTTAATTCCATGTTTAGCAATATATCATTTTTTGTCGCAATGTTAATGCAATGGTTTGAAAGAAAAATGTTCGAAAACAGTGCATCCATTAAAAATATTTTCATTTAAATTTAAGTTCAGTTATAAACAACATCTGTTGTACTTTTTTTTTTTTTTTTTTTTTTTTTTTTAGTCTAAATAGCTTTATTAATTCATATTTTAGAAATAGTTCATTTAGTTTTAATTTAAACTATAAAATATTATTATAATTATTTCCTTGGTAGCTAGATGAAATATACTATATATATATATATATATATATATATATATATATATATATATAACTAAAACAATGTAAATAAAATAATTTGAATTTGAAACCAAATAATAAAGTAAATATTGAAATTTATTTATTTGTTCAGTTAACATTTATTTTATTTCAAGTAGCTAAAATAAATTTATTTTTATGGTTTTAGCTGTAGTAAACTATAATACCCCGGATAGAGATTATCTAAATTATTATTATTAATCTTTTTTTTTTTTGGGGTGAAGTAATTTTACTGTCTAGAACACGTTTTATTGACTTTTAAAGACTTTTTGCCCAACTCTCTTTTATAAATTGTTAAAAAAACTTATTTTATTTTTTTCAGCAAGGATTACTACCATATTTTTCAGACTATAAGTTGCACCTGAGTATAAGTCGCATCAGTCCAAAAATACGTCATGATGAGGAAAAAAAACATATATAAGTCGCACTGGACAATAAGTCACATTTATTTAGAACCAAGAGAAAACATTACCGTCTCCAGCCGCTAGAGGGCGCTCTATGTGTTCAGTGTAGACTACAGGAGAACTGAGCAGCATAGAGCGCCCTCTGGCGGCTGGAGACGGTAATGTGAACTCTTGGTTCATGTCAAATTAATTTTGATAAATAAGTCGCACTTGACTATAAGTCACAAGACCAGCCAAACCAAGAAAAAAAGTGTGACTTATAGTCCGGAAAATACGTTAGTAAGTGTCTCACAATACAGAAATACATTTTGCATACACAAATGTCTCAGAGACTCTTTGCGTGGAGCACAAGATGCTTCATGAGTGCTTTCTAGTTCCTGCATGCTCTGTTCTTCTGGATCTGAGCTGGACTGCTCCGGTTTGAACCGGTTCTCTGGTATTATCAGGATTTCCAGTGCGTGTTGTGTAATGGTCGTCAGCGAGGACTCGTCTAACTCTCTCTTTGAGATCTGCGTCTTGTGTTTGCTGGTGGGAGGTTCGTGTTTAATGACCCTGAGCTTCCTGAAATATCTTCCGTCTTCAGGCGAAACCAGAACCGCTCTGACTGATAACTTCATGTCACTGTCGGCTCAGTGAACCAAATACTTTCTGTATGAAATAAGTTCATCATCTTTGATTACTTTGGATCTTGGTATCAGATCAGAGACCTCATGGACTGTATAAAACGCAGATTTCATCCTAAAAACAATCGCAGAAGGAAGATTTCACGTGCTAACAAGTCTTCAGATTCACAAAACTGTACGTACAGTATATATGAAGCTTAAAATGGCTATTTTTTTATGCATAACCTTATTTGCATATAATATCCATATGCATATTCTCATCCATGTGATATTATCATGATATAACGATACACCAGTACACAAATCTACAGTGTGTTACCGTCCTAACATGCATTTTTTGGCGGGTCTGATCCCTGTTAGTCACACCTGGATCTGTGCGGCGTCTGCATGGCTCTTATTAGCGAGCGATGTGGCTAATTAATCCCAGAAGCAGCCCTTTCAAGCTTCGGGCTCTTCCAAACCCGCTGACAGCTGAGCGAGTGTCTGATAATCTGACTGTAATCCTCCAACTTCACAGTCACGAACTCGCTGCATACGTCTGTGAAGGAACGGTCTAGGCCTGTGGTCTAGTTTGGGACAGACCTGTGCACACATGAACCCACAGACAAGCAGGTGTGTGTGTGTGTGTGTGTGTGTGTGTGTGTGAGAGAGTGAGTGTGTGTGTGTGTGTGTGTGTGTGTGTGTGTGTGTGTGTGTGTGTGTGTGAGAGTGTGTGAGAGTGTGTGTGTGTGTGTGTGTGTGTGGAATCTTAAAATCACAATTTTTTACTTTATTTTCAAAGCATTTTCAAAGGATTCCTGATTAATTCAAATGTAATGTACAGTAATACTGTATGTAAAATAATAATAATAATAATAAAATATAAATATATATATTTTGTAATTGTAAGGACATTAGGTTTGTGATGATTATAATAATTCAAATACATTAATTCATTTTTTTATTATGCATTTTCATTTATTAATAATGTTTTAATTATTTTGCAGTTATTCTTAACAACTTTCTTAATTTGATAAAAAAAAATTAACATTTGTAATTAATTTGTTATTATTTTTTTATTGTAATTATTTTAGTAAAATAGAATTGTTTATTATTAATTTGTAATTATAATTATAATTATTTTTGTTTTTTATTGTTGCTTTAACAGAGTGCTTTTTATTTTTTTAATTATTCATTTTTATTTATTAATAATGTTGTAATTATTTTGCAGTTATTTTTAACAAATTTCTTAATTTGCAATTTTTTTACATTTGTAATTTTTTATAATTTTTTTAATTGTAATTATTTTAGTAAAATAGAATTGTTTATTATTAATTTGTAATTATTATTATAATATATTTTTTAATTTTTATTCTTGCTTTAACAGAGTGCTTTTTATTTTTTTAATTATTATTATTATTATTATTATTTAATTTTTTTATTTATTTTGCATCTGTACTATTTCAGGGGTTTATTTCTCTTTATTTGTTTGGTCGGACGTTCCTCTACACGTCTAATGCGTATGAAAACACATGACAGCAGAGACATGGAAAGCTATGAAATGGACAGATAATGACATTGTTCATCTGTGAAATCTGGTTTGCTCTATTAAACCAAGGACAAGGACGTGTGTGTGTGTGTGTGTGTGTGTGTGTGTGTGTGTGTGCGTGTGTGTGAATCTTCCCCTGCAGCCTAATTTTCATGGTAAAGTCCCAGTCCCATAACGACATCATGTTCCTTTTGAAGTGCACTAACCTGCTCACTGAACACACACACACACACACACACACAGGTTCACCTTCAGCAAGGTCAGGAAAAAAAGAGATCTCAATCTTAAAGTCCTCACAAGTTGTATTGGAGAAATCCCAATATTACAGTCATAGAAAACTATTTCAGAGCAGCAGGTCAGTAAAGTCAATGCTCCATAATAATAATCAATATTTTAAATTAGCTGTCTGTGACATCATCAGTAATAATCAAACAGCAATAATGCAGCAATAATCTTGTGGAACACTTCAGACACTAAAAGCACTTTTTGTTTATTGTGCGTAATGCGTTTCTTTGAATGTTTCAATGTTTCATATTTACATTTATATTTTCTTGTATATTTTAAAGCTTAATTTAGCTAAGAATTCTTACCACACAAAGATTCTTAAATATACAATAATTTATTATTAATTTTTACATTTTTTATTTTAATTTTATTTCCTTTTATTTATAATTCATTTGAAAATATTTATATTTTTTAAACATTTTTAAATTAGTTTAAAAAAATATTTATTTTTATTATGTGATAGAAAATGATATATTATAAATTATTCAAATAAATATTTTTTTTTTATTTATTATTAAGCTGTAATTTAAAAATTTGTAAAAAAAATAATATTTTTTTAATAAATTTTTAATTATTTTAATTTTTAAAATATTTTATGTTTTTTATTTGTATTTATTTTTAAAATGTGATTAAAATATATATTATATATTATATAAAAATGATCATTTTTGATTAATTTGTAATTATAAAAAAAAATTATTATAAATTTGTAACAGTTGAAAAAAATATATTATTATAATTTAATATAATTTAATTGATCATTTATAACTTAAAAAAAATACAAATGTGATATTCAAAGATGGTAAACTGAGTAATTATTAAGAAAAAAAAATCAAGACTCCTTTTAGAAGTGATTTCCGTGTTATGCTAGATGAAGTTAACGAACACCACTGATTAGGAGTTTAGATGCTGATTAGCCCTGGTCCAGTCATTCCCTCCACACAGCAGAATCATGTCTTGTTTTGTTAGAGTTATCAGTGGATCTGGGACTCTCTCTCTCACACACACACACACACACACACACACACACACACACACACACACACACACTGTCTCTGTGCTGTGGTTAATCACAGGCGTGCTCCTCTGAGGCTCGTCAGGTTAAGCGGAGCGGTCTGTTCAGACGCTGATGTTCGTGCTGTTTGTGAATTGTTGATGAAATCCCTTCGCGATCCTCGGCGTGTGCCTGACTGCCTTCACAGCGCTCGAAAGGTTACAGCGTCTTTCCAAACTTCTGCTGTGACCTTCAGAGCCGCTTTCATCACACACAGTAAACACTGAGACGCCGTCTGTGACTGAACAACAATAAAGCCACGAGCTCATGTGTTTCACAGTAACTCAACTTTATTCTGCATGAGAATGATTATTTACATGATTACTTTTAAATGATGTATAATTTTTGTTGTTTTTTGTTAATAATAATAATAGCAATAATATATAATATAATAATAACAATTATATTATTAATATAAAAATAATTGTTAATTATAAAATGTTTATAATTTTTAATAAATGTATTATTATTAGATTGTCAAAAGATATTTTTAATCAAATATGTATTAACATTCAAAAGTTATTTTTATGATATTATTTTTTAATAATATTTATTTGCTTCATTTAATTCTAATTATTATTTAACATATTTAAATTATATTATTACAATTTCTTTAATGATTTGATTTTATTGCATTATTTTTTATATATTTTAGTATTATTTATTTGTGTGTTTAGCATTTTATTATTTGTAAATATATAGTTATTTTTATTATATTATTTTTTTATGATTTTTATTTGCTTAATTTAATTTTTATTATCATTTAAAATATTTAAATTACATGATTTTAAAATTTTATTTGTTTTTATTTTTATTTTATTGCATTTTTTATATTTTAATTTTTATCTGTTTGATTTGTTTAGCATTTTATTATTTGTAAATTATATATATTATTTGTAGTGTTTTTTATTTTTATTTTTTTAAGCATGACTCAAACTGGAGTTTGTAAAAGAGCCACAAAAGCAATATTATAAATAACAATAAATAATAACATTTACAGTTATTTTATCCACAAGTTAATTTAAAGCCAGTAAACAGTCTGTACGGCACAGTATTCATTAAATAAGCTAAATAGAGCCAGTCAAGTGGCTCACTAGGTAGGCAGCATCTCAGAGGGTTGGTTTGAGTTTGGAGGGTGTGTTGTCTCTTTAGGGAGCGCAGGACACTCTCACAGTCTCTTGTCACAATCCATTGCATGCCCTCAGAAATGTGCATCTGAATGGTAGTTATTTCCCAAAACAGTACAAGCTCAGTCGTGATGTTTGCGGTTTGTTTACGCCCGTGTCACGAAAACTGTGTTTAACTTGTCACAGATTCTGTTTGCTTCCTCCCAGCGAACGCTTGAAGATCTGCGTTTGAACCTCCGCTTTATTTATTCATTCATTTTGAGCCGCAAAAGTAACTCATGCCCTGCTTTATAAAGAAAGTTTCACTTCAGTGTCTTTGACGTGAGCCGCAAAGACGCCACATAACTGTCTTCTGTGTGAATCTGTGTTAAAGTGTAATGTATTATTATTTTCAGCATCATTCCTCCAGTCTTCAGTGTCACATGATCTTCAGAAATCAGAATAATATGATGATTTACTGCTCAAGAAGCATTTCTGATTATTATCAGTGTTGAACACAGTTGTGCTCACAATATTTTTGCTTTTATTCTATTTTCTAAATTATATGTATTTTTTAAATTTCATTTTTTTAAATATTTATTACTTTTAACTAATTAATTTGTTTCATTTAGTTTTCATTATTATTTAAAATATTTAAAAAAAATTATATTGTTTTTAAATGTTTTTATTTTATTGCATTTGTTTTTTTATTATTGTAAAATATTTTATTTATTTATTTGTTTCTTTGCTTATCATTTTATTATTAGTAAATTAATCTTTTTTTATTTTAAGTTGTATTTTTGTTGTTTGTGACCCAAACTGGAGTTTGTAAAAAGTAATATTATAAATGAATGACACCCATGTTTAATAAATGTATTAATATTAATCACAGTTGAACAAAGAAGCATAGATCTTTAATGCATCTGTAGATGGTTTTGGCTTTTACCAAAGCAGCTTGGTGCATTGAAATGAAATGCGGTTGTGTGTGTGTGTGTGTGTGTGTGTGTGTGTATTAGCTATTGTATAATGAGGTTTTAGAGACCTAATATTAGAGTTTATAGAGTTTGATGTGTCTCGTATGTTGTTGTGCAGAAGCAGAAACAGAAACACCTTCACCACCATTCGTTTTCACAGCTCAATCTGTTTCTGGTTCTTTGACGTCTTTTGTTTCTCGCTCCATTTATAGTGAGACTGATAGCACATCCTCCCTCTCTCTCTCTCTCTCTCTCTCTCTCTCTCTCTCTCTCTGTGTGTGTGTGTGTGTTAGGGCCCCGGGGCCGTGTGTGATGTGGTGGCAGTGTGTTGACCCGTCTCATGAATCACGGAGCATGAAACAGCCTCGCGGCGAGACATGCTTTCCTCCGCTGATTCGCTGCTGGCCACCTCCTTCCACAGACCTGAGCAACAGAAATACATTCAGATCAAACTGCAGAATTCAGACACTCACTCACGCCTGTGATTATTCTCTGAAGCACATTGTGGATCATAACAGTAGTTCATTACTCGTGCTATATTTCAGGTTTCTGAAGTCATGCTGGTATTCACAAAGAAGCTTTCTTTTTGCCACAGATCCTTATTAAATAATGGTTTGTTTAAATTGTTATTGAATTAGCATTTATGGTATAATTAAATGTATATAAAAAAAAAATTCATTTAGATCTATATTTATGTTTATTTATTTTGTAATAAATTTTTATTTTTAGAAATTAAAAATTAGATTTAAAAATAAATGTTTTTTATTTTTATTTTAGTATGTATTTGTGTTGTTTTGGTGTATTTTTATTTTTATTATTTCACATTTTATTTGGGCTACTTAGTTTTTTTATTTTGTGTGATTTTTAGTTTTATAATTATTACATTATATAATTTATTTTATATATTTATTTATTTTATTTTATAATTTATAATTTTGTCATTCATTTTCTGTCTTTTAATTTTCATTAATTTTTATTTTAGATTTAATGTTTATTTTATTTAAAATATATTTAATATATATTTAATATATTTTCAGTTATTATTTTTTAAATTTTTTACATTGTTTTATAATTTTTTATAAAAAATATAGTATATAATTTTTTTTTTTTTTATTAAAATTTTATTCATGTTTTTATTTTTTTGTTTTATTTTTGAACAGTCTTTGGGGGTGACACTACATATGCATTAACATAATGTAAAACTCTCTATAGCTCCTTAACCTTTGACCCCACTCACTCAGATATCACTCATTCCCCATCTTGACCACAGTAGCATCACATAACACCGAAAGTCCTTCATACATCCAGAAAATCCCTCTCAGCCAATGCAAACATTCATTTCCATTTCAGTCCAATTTGAAATTCAGTAAGTGTTTCTCAATCTAATGAAGGTTCTGACAGATATTAGAATAAATATCTCCTGTGTTAACATAAATGAAATGAGGTCAGAAACTGATCCCCGTCGGCTGCTGTGAATTCATTAGTTGTGAAGCTCTTGTGGCTGGGTTCTGAATGAGGCGACTAATTAACGTACTGAAGCCTGTGTGTTTGTGGACTTGTAAACAAGACTAACAGCGGCTCTTCTGCATCTCCACGTCAAACACCACGACGGCCGGTCGCTCCACTTTTAGGATGTGAACAGAGTTCTGGCAAAGTAATTCCAGTAAACCTCACGCACTGTAAACAGCAGGTCAGAGATGTTTTAATGTGCAGAACTGAAGATCATTGATTCTTTCTTGAAAGCTTTCTCCGTCTGGTTCTCCAAGAATTTGCTCTAAAGCAGTGCATGTGGGTAGTTGTCACATTATTACTCTTTTTTTTTTTAGAAAACATTTTTGATTGAACTTTATCTGAATGTAGAGGAAAATTTTACTACTTTTGCACCATCAGGTAACATTGCATTTTATCATTAATACAGTCAAGAGTGCTAATTTTAAATTATACTATTATTAAACAAGCATTTATGGTTGAATTATTATATGTGAATATTTTTTATATATATTTTTAGTTTATATTATTTTAATTTCATTTTTACTTTTTTATATATTTTAATTTATGTTGTTAATTTATTTATTGAAAAAAAAAATTAATCTATCCTTGGACTACTTTTAAAAAAAATTGTAAAAATTGTTTCTATTTTATTTTATTTATTTAATATTTTGTATTTATTTTTTTCCTTTTCTTTTATTATTTTATTTCCTTTTTTAGGAATCTTTGTGGGCTTTATTCTTTGACCCATTTCTGTTTTTTCTTTAATTTATTTTCATTTTTATTAAATTTTTTAATCTTTGCAGGCTTTATCCTTGCATTTTTTTAGTTTTTATGTGTTCATCCTTATTATTAAGTTTTTCATCATTTTGCAAAAGTTAAAATAAGTCTTAAAATAGTCTTGTTGTGTGACAGACGAATAGTTATTCATTATATTTAAAGTAGTCCTGTAACCTGTAATAGTCCTGAGCTCTGGTTGGCTGCCAGGGTTTTGTAGTTGCGAGGCTGTTTTTCACCCGTTTTATTGATCGCCAAGTGAAGCCAACAGATGCAGTGGTAGTTTAGCATGTCACTGCCTTCATGTGATCGATCCATGTGTTATAAAAGCCCAGACTGTAGCCCTGTTTCATGTCCAGTACTAAACTGTAATCGTCTCCAGAACCTGCAGAGTCAGCTTTCGTCCAGGCTTTCAGAAGAAAGGTCATAAATTAGAAGACGGACAGACAGAAAACGCCTCGTGGTGAATGTCAGTGAAATAAATCCGTGCCTTTTCTCTCTCTCTGACGTGTTTGTGTTTGGCCATTTTTATTTCTGAATGTTAGTGCATGATGGCATTTGCATTGCACACACAGCCTGATGCTCTTTCTATAAATCAAACGGTTGATACACAATAAATCAGGAGCTGTGTTAGCTGACGGCGCTTCATGTCCTCCCACACGCGTGTCTAACGTCACGCAGGAGATCTGCATTCGATAAAAGCACCATCAGCTGCTCTGTCGGTGTGTGTGTGTGTGTGTGTGTGTGTGTGTGCATGTTAGAATTAGTTTGAAGGACATTTCTTTACAACCCTGCATTGATTTTGTGTATAATACTTGTTGAATGCATAAAATAAAGCACACTGCAGTATTGCATCCCATTATGCAGTATAAATGCAATAAATGCAATGCACTGTATATACTGGATTTCTTTTTCTTTTTCATTATATGATTTCTGAATCTATTATAGCATCACAGGAATATCTTCCTCCGCCCTGTAACCTCTATAAGTGCATCAGATGGAGGTTTAATGCGAATCAAAGACCTGCTGAGCTCCTTCCAGACGCAGACACTGTTTGACTTTCGGCCGGCGTGAAGATGAGACGCTCTTGGCTGAAATCCTCGCTTCGGTGTCCAAGCGCAGTGGCTCCGCGCCCAGTGACTCAACCTTTAACTGCGCGCCAGTGCAGGAAATAACAGAAAAACAAACATTAGCCGTGTCATTTATTAGCACCCACTCCCGCTGATACCAGATAACCTGATGAAATCTGCCTGTTACGGCCGGCTGATATATTCACCTTGTTCAGTCTGGAATTCATCTCACTTACAGCAAAATCAACCGCTTCACTTGAGTATTAATACAAGTGCATTATTTGTAAAGAATGAGAATTACTGAGCTGTGCATCAAGTCACCAGGATGACACAACAGTGCTATTTTAGTGCCATTGAGATACTGATATAGTTTCTGAAAGTTTCATTTTTAGATTGTATTTTTTTTCATTTGAATTTGATGTGAATTTTTTTTTTTTTTGAGGTTTTTGTCAATTTAGTAGTTTATTTTTAAACTAAATAGTTAAAATAAGAAATGTTCTGTAACTTAAATAATATATTTCTTTTTACAGTTAACATTTATTTTATTTAAAGTACCATCTTTTTTTTTTTTTTTCTTTTTTTTGTGGTTTAACTTTGATAACCTTGCAACAAATTTTTTTTTACTTCTATAAAACGGCGACGTTTTTATATATAACATGATTTTCAACAATGATCAATGATTAGACTTGATTTTATTCATTGGAGGCAAAATTCGAACATTTTATTAGTATTTTTGTCATTAATCCTAACAAATAACTTTAAAAATAATGTAAATCAAATTATTATTATTATTATTATTATTATTATTATTATTATTATTATTATTATTTTAAAATTAAGTAAATAAAGTTTTTTTTATGACCCTATTGACAGACTTAATATTTCAAGTAATTTCGCTCAAGTAAAAAGTTTGATTTATGAATGTTAAAGGGGGAAACGAGACAAAAATATGTAGATGCAGACATGAAAAATGGGAATTTCATACAAGATTTTGGAATTTAATTTTGAAAACTAAGAGGTTTCGATGATTCTGGCTGAAAAAGGGAAGGTCATTTTAGAGGTGAATTATGAAAGCAAACATCGGGAATCAGAACAGAAAGTAAATGATAAACGTTATGATTTTGAGGCCTGTGACTAAAATGCTGAAACTGTGTAACCTAGAAAATAAGAAGCATGTTACAGACTCTGTTGTTTGTGTTGTATTGGATTCTGAATGACTCATTGCAGTTAATTCACCACCTACATGATGTGTCATGTCTCCTGTTCTGTTGTGATGAAGATCGGTCTGATGTGGCCATCAGAGTCTTCACTTACTTCTTCTTGTGGCATTTTTCAGCCTGGAATTAGTGTTATATAACTAGCCGAGTGCAATTCATCAGCAGTCTGTCCTATTATCAGAACATGTGAGGATGACAAACACTGTATTAGTATGCACTGTTGGCTTTTCCAGTCAGTGGAGCCGGTTCTTCTCTTACGTGGAGATGAAAAACTGCAGGCATGCCAGATATTAACCCCATTTATGTAATGGAGGTTATGCATAATCATCCACTTACATTCAGCCGACGCTCGGCCTCACATACTCTAAGAGTTTTTATGGGCATTTCAGGGATGATTTTCTAGACACATCCTCTGGTGATTACGTGATCAGATTAACGAACCTGTGCAGTGAGCAGAACGCAACATGTATTAAGGCTATTCGAAACAACGTTTCTGTGTTTTTAGACTGGCATCGTTGGAACTAATTTAGACACTTGTTAAAAATACTTAATAAAAATGTCTGAATGTCACTGCATTAAACAGTGATGTGAGTAAGGTTTGTGAACAAACTTTGACGTTGGCTTGGGAACTCTAAACCTGAAAGTTTGAAGCAGTTGTAGATGTTGCTATCACATTGCTAGCATGTTTTAACATGTTGCCAGCATTTCTAAGTATGATCTGCATGACTAGCATGTTATTAGCAAGTTTTTTCAACATGATTAGCATGTTGTTATCATGTTTTAGCATTATTAGCATTTTGTTAGTATGATAAGCATTTTGGTAGCATTTTGGTTTTAAAATGTTGCTAACATGATTAGCATGTTGCTATTATCTTTCTAGCATGATTAACATGTTAGCATGTTTTGACATGATTAACATGTTTTTAGCATGATTGGCATGCTGTTAGCATGTTGATAACAAAAGCATATGATTAGCTTTGTCTAACCTGATTAACCTGATTCTAGCCTGATTAACATGTTAACTTTTTTTACACGATTAGCATGTCGCTTGCATGTTTTAGTATTATTAGCATGTTAACATGATAAACATGTTGCTATTATCTTTTTAGCATAATTAACATGTCAGTATGTTTTGATATGATAAACATGTTGCTAGCATGTTTTAGCATTAGCAGCATGCTGTTAGCATTTTGAAAATAATAGCATGTGGTTAACGTTTTGCTCTCTCTCATGATTAGCATGTTGTTAACATGTTGCTAGCATGTTTTACCATATTTCCGTTAGGGGTGTCCCAAGACGATTTTTTTTTGTTGCCCTCGAGTCTGAGTCCAAGTCAATTTATTTAGAGTATCTACTGATACCGAGGCCCGATCATATACTTCTATAATACATAAAAAAAGAGTAAAGAAGAGCGTAAAAACTGATCCAGGATGTTCAATAAATTACATTTTGGAATATATTCAAATAGAAAACCGCTATTTTAAATAGGCTAATAAAAATATTTAAAAATGTTACTATTTTGCTGTACTTTGGATCTAATAAATGCAGGCTTGGTGAACAGAAGAAACTTCTTTAAAAAATAATAATCATAATAACAAGCTTACTGGTCAAAAACTTCTGACTGGTAGGATAGGCAACTTAAATTTTTCTATAATTTCTAGCTTTTAATTAGCTTAGAAATCTAAAACTGCTGGGCAATAACAAATAATAATGATTTGTTTATATACTACAAGCACTTTTTATCACATAATAAGACAGAATAGTTAATTAGCACTGTTTTGTTGATATACTGTATTTATCACCTGCTGGAGATTACTTGAAAAAAATTTTCGTGATCGTATATATAATTTGTCTTCGTGTTTCCATAAGTTTCTGTTTTCCTGTGAAAACAGCAGTTTTCATACAGCCATAGCTGGACACTTTTGTCCATATTAGGAGTTTCCTGATATGACTTTCTGCGCGAGAGCGCCCTCTGGCGTCGAGTATGAATGAAACACACACTGCAGGAGAGTTTAGAGCTCTGTGATGTTCATCTCGCTGTATTCTGGGTCCGAATAAAATATCAGGTCATGCGCAGACTATCCCGTCTCTTTAAGTTTGAATATATATTTATTCACACCAGCTCTTGAAAACAAAGTGATGTCATGCCGCACACGTTGCTGTTTCTGTGTGGAGTCAAAAGGGTCTAACTCTGTGTATATAATGAGAATATCTCCCTCTCTCTCTCTCTGTCCTTGTTCTCCACTCCTCTGTGGTTCTCAGGTGTGTAGAGTGAAGGGAGGCTCATGGCTTCATTATGGGGCCTGGGCTGGCCGGGGTGGCTGGGACTGGCTCTGGCCTTGACGGCCGTCCCGTGCACAGGCTGCCCTCCTCGCTGTGACTGTGCGGCGCAGCTTCGCTCCGTATCCTGCCAGCGAAAGCGCCTGTCTGGTGTACCGGAGGGCATCCCGACAGAGACCAGACTGCTGGATCTGAGCCGGAACCGCTTGCGCTGGGTGGCTCCAGGAGATCTGGCTCCGTACCCGCGTCTGGAGGAGCTGGATCTGAGCGAGAACCTGATCAACACACTGGAGCCCAACGCCTTCGCCAGCCTGCAAGCCCTGCGGACGCTGAGACTCAGAGGAAACCAGCTGAAGCTCGTGCCCATGGGAGCCTTCGCACGGCTGGCCAACCTCACCACACTGGACCTGAGTGAGAACAAGATCGTCATCCTGCTGGACTACACCTTCCAGGACCTGCGCAGTCTCAAGAACCTGGAGGTTAGTCCCTATAAGTCAGTTCACTCTGAGGCCAACTTGTTTTTCTTTCAGGGACAGTGTTTCCTGAAGCAAAATGTATGTATTTATGTATATATATGTGTGTGTGTATATATATAAATTTTTTTGTTCAAAATGCATACAATTTTATTTTAACTAGTTTCCAAGGCAACATTTAGCATTTTCATTAAGCTTGATGTACTAAAATAACTAAAATGAACACTGAAAGTTATTTTATTATCAATGCAATAGTTGTTATTAATATTAAATAGCTGTTAAATTTTTATTTTAATTTAAAGAACTTGAGTTTGTTTGTTTGTTGTTTTTTATTGTGTTTTGTTATATTTATTATAATTTTTTTTTCCATTAAAAATAGCCTTTGATGCTGACATGGCATTATATAATTATATACGATACCTTATTTTAATTTAAGTAATTAAGGTTTACTAAATTAATTTTACTTAATTAAGTAAATAAGTTTTAGTAATTTCTTCATTCATATATATATATATATATATATATATATATATATATATATATTCCAGTTTAGTTATTTTAGTATGTCAAGTCAAACTAAATTAAAATAAAAAAAATATGCTAAAGTAAAATGCATCTTGTATAGTTCATTTTACTTCAGTTAACATTTATTTTATTTCAAGTTACAAAAAATGTTTAGTTAACCATTTTCATGGCCATTTAAAACATACATTGAAATTAAATAAACTAGAAAAACTTTATTTTATTTTAAAAATTATAAATAAATACAAAATTATATAGACATTTTAAAAATAATAATAAAAATGACAAGCATAACTAAATTATTAATTAATGAAAACTATGTAGACATTTAAAAAAAAGTAACAGAAATGACAAAAATGCCGCGTCATTCAAGTAAGTATTTTACATCTGATGTGTTTAATTGTCACAGTAGTTTTGGGAATTAACATGATAGTACAGCTTCATATGCTAAATCGTTTTTTATGAAATCGTCAAGATTACATGTCAAATTAGCATTAAAATCACAAATTGGGTTTATTCAGGAACAGATATTGTGCATGTGTTCTGGAGAACATTTTAAGAAGCAACTGGTTCTTCAGATTCACTTTCTTTTAGTCGTTATATTGTGCTTTTGTTTGTAAGCTTGCTCTGTCTCCTCATTTTGTGCTTTTGTAAAATCAAATGAACTGTTGTTGTACTAACCAATCTGTGCTCACTCTCCAGGTGGGTGACAATGACCTGGTCTACATCTCTCACAAGGCTTTCTCAGGACTGATCGGTCTGGAAGATCTGACCATCGAGAGATGCAACCTGACTTCTGTATCGGGCCAGACTCTGTCTTACCTGCGTAACCTGGTGACCCTGCGACTGCGGCACCTCAGCATCTCGGCCCTCGAGGACCAGAACTTCCGCAAGCTGTCTGCGCTGAGAGGCCTGGAGATCGACAGCTGGCCGTACCTGGAGTACATCTCTCCGCTGAGCTTCCAGGGTCTCAATCTGTCCTGGCTCTTCATCACCAACACCAACATCAGCTCGGTGCCGTCGGCCTCCTTCAGGAACCTGGCTTACCTGACGGCCCTGAACCTCTCTTACAACCCCATCTCCACGCTCGAGTCCTGGGCCTTTCGAGACCTCATCAGGCCGGTTTACATGTAGTTTATATGCTTACCTGCATGTCATTTGACCATTCATCCACATCAGAGACCCCCTCCCTAAATCCCTACAATCTGTGCTTTCATGAAAAAAAACTGTAACTGTTTGACAGGGTTACTTAACTTTAACGTGTCATGTTCACAATTAATTAGGTTTATTTAGAAATGATGCTAACAAACTGTATTTATGCATTTCTTAAATTCTTGAATCCAAAGGGAAAACAAAAGCATTTCATCAAAGAGCCAATTCTTTTTAATATACAGTGCAATTCCAGGTTTATTAGACAACTAGATTGGAAAGGAAGGAATACATAGTATTGTACTACTAAATATATGTAGTATTTTTCATATTAGTAATTTTGCGGTTTTACATATTGAATTTGGTTATAAAATAGTTGGTGTAATTGTTATAATTATTTGTAATAATTTAGACAGTTTTTTTTTCATATTTTAAATCACTTTGTCATTTTTATTAAATCAGTTTTTTATTTTTATTTCTCTTTTTTTATTTTCAAATTTATTATTTACATTTACATTTATACATTTAGCAGACGCTTTTATCCAAAGCGACTTACAAATGAGGACAGTGGAAGCAATCAAAAACAACAAAAAGAGCAATGATATATAAGTTGATTATGCATATAGTATTTTTTGTTTTATTTTATTTACTTTTTAGTCATTTTTGGAATATTGGTAGCTTTTAGTTTTTTTAAAGGTCTGTTTAATTTTTAATTTTAATTTTCTGGTTTTCATTTTTTTTTGGTAAAAAAATATTTTATTTCTGTGTTGTTGATTTTAGTTATTAGTTAGTTTAGTTTCAGTCATTTATATATATATATATATATATATATATATATATATATATATATATATATATATATATATATATATATATATATATATATATATATATATATATATAGCCATTTGAATTCATTTTTATTTTATATTTTATTTAATCATTTTTGTCAGAGTTTTTTTTTATATCGGTTTTATTAATATTATAACATTTATATAAATAATTGTTTTTACAGTTTCATTTTTTTTTCATATTTAAAATGTAAAAAAAATTAACATTTTCATTTTGTAATTAATTTGTACTTGTTTTCAGTCCTTTTCGGTTTTAGCAATTAGATTTCAGGCTAGTCAAATGCATGCATATAATGTTAAAACAGTGTTTTTCAGGCTAGTCCAGATTAGACATGTTCCGGTATTCGGTAATGCAATCACTGTAATGTATATGCACGATATTGTTATCGTGGGCACTTCTAAATACCGTGAATAATTATATATTACAAATTATACTCTGATGTAAACAAGCAAGCATGAGAAGCACATGGGGAAACATGTGAGAGATAGCTGAATGAAAGCACATTCACTCTCTGACAGCAGATGGCGCTAAACTGCAGAAAATTCAGCTATTACCCTGGAAACCCCATAAATAAAGCAGCCGCTCTTACTTTCTAAAACATATTTAAATAATTTTAAATCCCCATTCAGATTTGTGTATTCGCTAGTTACTTTAGTATTTAGACTTAATATGCTATTTCTTTTCAAACTTTTATTTTTTCCATTTTAATCTGGACAACAAAATGCACTAGATATTGTTTGAAAGTGTTTTGATTGTTTATTGTTCAGTTACACTTTACATTAGGGCTTCATTAGTTAACATAAACTGCCAGCATTCATTAATCTTAGGTATTCTAATATTTAATAATATTTAATAAATATTATAAAATTGAAAATTGTATCTGTGTAATTTAAAGATTTAGTATTCTTTTTTAACAAAGATTAATTACTTATGTAGCAAATGTAGCTATTGTGAATGTTAATGCATTAAATAAGTTAATCATAGTGTAAAGTGATACATATTGGTCTTTATAGTTCTTTTGCACTTCTAATCTGTTTAAAACTTTAAACTTTATATATCTTTCTGTATTGCTTTGTCTTTAAATGTTCATTTATTTTTGTTATAAGAAAAAAGCTATTTAACCTGTTATACTGTATTACGACCAACTAAATTTCAATACTGTGATAAAAGCGTATACTATGATAAAATCATTAGCAATTAATTGCAACAGGAAAATTCGATATTGGCATAACCCTAGTCGAAATATTGTGCGTGCAGAGAAAAACTCAAGGAGAGACTCTCAATCAAACATTATTATAGTTAACCATATTATGCATTTAATAAACGTGGTCCATTTCCATCCAGGTGCTGTCAAACATTTTACTCAATTAACTGCAGTCGTACTAATAAAGCTGTCCTTGTTCTTCAGACTGAAGGAGCTGCACATGGTCAGCACCAACCTGCTCACGGTGGAGCCTCACGCTCTGGGGGGTCTGCGTCAGATTCGGGTCCTGAACCTGTCCAACAATGATCTGGTGACTCTGGAGGAGAGCTCCTTCCACTCGGTCAACAGCCTCGAGACGCTCCGTGTGGACGGGAACCCGCTGTCCTGTGACTGTCGTCTGCTGTGGATCCTGCAGCGCAGGCGCACCTTAAACTTCGACGGGAAGATGCCGGTGTGCGCCGGACCCCCGGAGGTGCAGGGATACCTGCTTAGCATGTTCACCGATTCGGCGTTATTCGACTACTTCACCTGCCAGAAGCCTAAGATCCGCAACCGGAAGCTGCAGCAGGTGACCGCTCACGAAGGCCAGCCGGTGTCGTTCCTGTGCCGCGCCGAAGGCGAGCCGACGCCGGCAATCATCTGGATTTCACCTCAGAGACGGAGGATCACTTCCAAGAGCAATGGCAGGATTACGGTCCTCCCCGGTGGGACGCTAGAGATCCGTTACGCGCAGGTCACGGACAGCGGCACGTACATCTGCATCGCCAGCAACGCCGGCGGAAACGACACCTACTTCGCCACACTGACCGTCAAAGGCCAGCTGGTGGATCCGGGGCTCTTCGCCAACCGCTCGCTGTACGCGGTGGACTTCAACGACACCGGGCTCAACAGCACGCGCGTTTTCCTCAAGTTCACGCTGGATTTAACCACCATCCTGGTGTCCACGGCCATGGGCTGCATCACGTTCCTGGGCGTGGTGCTCTTCTGCTTCCTGCTGCTGTTCGTGTGGAGCCGAGGACGAGGACAGCGCAAGAACAACTTCACCGTGGAGTACTCCTTCAGGAAGACCGAGGGACCCGTGACCACCAGCGCATCCGGAGCCACGCGCAAGTTCAACATGAAGATGATATGAAACCACGCAGCCAGGGGTCCTCGGGGAGAAGCATAGACGCCCAACACTAACACACACACAGTGCTGAATCGCAGAATACACACGCCGTATGACCGCAGAAACGTGAGGACCGCGCAGTGTTATTTTAGTATCATTAATATAAGATTTTATATATATCGTATTTTTCTGACTGTAAGTCGCACCTGAGTATAAGTCCAAAAATACGTCATGACAAGGAAAAAAAAACATATATAAGTCGCACTGGCCTATTAGATGCATTTATTTAGAACCAAGAACCAAGAGAAAACATTACCTTCTCCAGCCGCTAGAGGGCGCTCTATGTCTTCAGTGTATGCTACAGGAGAACTGAGCAGCATAGAGCGCCCTCTGGCGGCTGGAGACGGTAATGTGAACTCTTGGTTCATGTCAAATTCATTTTCATAAATAAGTCGCACCTGACTATAAGTCGCAGGACCAGCCAAACTATGACAAAAAGTGTGACTTATATAGACTTTTAGTTAAAGTAATTTTATTGTAGGTTTTTGTCACTTTTATTTATTAGGTTTTATTGAAAATAGAGTTAGAGATTTGTATTTTTTTGTTATTTTTTTATTATTTTGAAGGTTTTTGGAAGTTTTATTTATTTATTTTGTTTTTTAAATATGTTCATTTTAGTTTTTAGTTCTTTTCAGCTTTTTGTGGTTTAAGTATTTCAACTTAAACTTAACAAAAATGTATATATATATTGTTTTTTTATTATAGTTTAAAGGTTTATTAATTGTGCTATGTGTTTTTGATTTACTTTTTTTTTATTAGTAAAATAAAGACATTATTATTATTATTATTATTATTATCTTATTTTACTATTATCTTATTTTATTTCATCTAATCTATTATTAATAATATATTTACATTTATATTTAATAATTTTGCATCTGTTTTTGTCAGTTTTACTCATTTTAAATTTTAATTATTTCTATTTTTCTTTTTGTAAAATATGTATATTTAATTTTTAGTTTAAGTTTATTTTCAGTAGTTTTTGTATTTCAACTTAAATTCAGGTAATGTACTTTTTTTAATTTTTTTTAAAAATAATCTTAGTTAATGGTAATAACACTGCGCTCTTGTTCTCACAGCCTTTCTGCTGCAGCTGCTGGTTAAAAAATACTCGAACAAATGGTGACTTTTTCTCACTTTTTGTCAATTGGGGAAACCTCAGATCTGCATCCGCAGTTTTACGCACGAACCGCTTTCCCTTCACAGAGAAAATTACAATTCTAGAATCAGCCGCAGTGTCGTCTCTGGATGAGAAGTAATGGCGTGTAATTTTTCTCTTTAGAGTAAGCTAATTAGCATAGTCATTTAGAGACAAACAAAGCTGAGTTGATTTCCATAATGCACTCTAATGCGACGCCCACTTTCACCAAACCACTAAATTATACCTGATTTTGCAAACTGTAATAACGTTTGTTCTGCATCGCACAAACAAACAAGCATGCAAACACTATCAAACGAGTCATTCCAGCATTAACTTGGCTCTGCGATGAGCATCTGTGTGAGTTGGGAAAAACGCACCGGCATCAGCTTTTGCTTTTAACGAGCCTGGACCGGGCTGACGAGGGGTCGGATGAGGTCAGGGTTGCCGCTTACCCACAATCCCCCTCGTTCGGCCTCGGTCCGTGCACAAGCCGACAACACGCTGGCCTTCATGGGGGGAGGCTGCATTGTTGTCGGATCCGCTAGACGTCAGGAACACAGAGAAACATGCACACACACACACACACACACACACACTCTAGAGCCATATATTTACACGAGGTTTACATACACAATAGTGCACTTTGAATCATATTCCGTTTGCAATAACTGCATATTTTATTTTTGTACTCAGCCTCATTCATGCATTTATGACTAACTAGTGTTATTATAGTGCTTCACTGTGAATTCATTTTCTGTTTCTATTGCACATTATATACAGTATATAGATTAGCATGGACACAATAATGCATATGGTGCATGGTTTTCTCTCGTCCTGATGCTCTTTGCGTTTTGCGGCCGGTGTGTGACCGTCTCTGCTTCTCCTGCCCAGTCCGAACCCCCATGTCATTTCCCAAATCCGCCCCCCCCCCTCGACTGGGTCTCAATGAGGGAGGGTCCCTGGCTGGTGACCACTAAGATGGACATGAATTCATGTCGCCCATCTACTCCACGTGTCTTTGACTGTAGAGGGTATTCTGTGTTTATTATATTCAGATCATTTGTTTGCAATGAGTTATTGTACTACTTTGTGTCTTTTCTTTAGTGTTTTAAACACGTTAATTGAAATCACGACAGAATCTGTTTTCAACACCGGAGCCGCTCAACATGCAATGTTTCTGAGAAGATGCATTGTTAAATTTGAGGACGAACTTATCTGTGCATCATGCATATCTAATAACCGACAGCTGGTGTTGAGAACAGATGAGTTAACCAATTATCTACAAGAGCCATAAATGAAGAATGTTGTAATTTAGACTCACCTGTCCTGGAGTGTGTGTGCAATATGAGAAACACAGTCAAATCTGCTGGATATCACCTACTACACCTGGGTTATAACTACTTAATCTAAAAGCATTAAGCATGTGTTACTAGAAAAAAAACAAGAATTGAAATGTATTAAAAGTAAAATGTTAAAAACCAAATTTGTAATTTTCATTTAGTCTGAATTTATGAATAAAATAACTAAAACTGAAATAAAATCGAATAAAAACTATACTCCTGTAACTAATAAAAAAATTACATTTATACATCAAAATGGCAAAAACTTTAACTGAAATTAAAATGAAAGATATAAAAAGGAATTCAAAACTATAATTAGTATCTAAAAAAAAAACGTATAATAATAATAATTAAAAAAAAGCTTTAAACACAAGCCAATGGCATGCAAAATTAAAAATCTAAGTGTGTTGTTTGTTGTTTTATAGTGCACCCCGAAATACATTTGATGTAGAAGCAATTTTCATTTAGAAATGACTAATACATTTCTCAAATAATTAAAAGAAATCGCAAGATGCACATTGAATTATGCTTCAAATTTTGAAGTTGAAAGACTAAAATAGTATTTTTTTTTCTTCTTCGTAAAGAAGATTAGGAAATGTTACAGTTCCTATAATCACTCATTACTATCAACTGCGTAATAACTGCTGTTGTCTTCTACTGAAACAATAATAATGATGGTTTATCAGACCGTCACAGACTGAATGTGTGATGCTCCATTGAGCTTGACTTACATAAGAGTCCTGGAGTGACGCTAGTTATGCTTAATATCTATATATCAGTAACATGGCTCTTTAATGATCGGTGTAATCTGTGATGACAGTAAGAGGTTGCTTTAATCTTGATAGGACTCCGCTTTATGATATCATCCACTTTGTTAAGAAACACAGAGTGACATAAGACTAGAGCGTGACGTCCAGCCGGTTTGACTGTTTTCTGGTCTGGTCTGGACGAGGTGAAGTAAACATATCAGGTTTTGTGACCCTTCGCTGTTTGGTTCGCCCGTGGTCCTCAGACCTCGCCGACATCATCCACAGTCGTAGGTTGGAGTCGTGCTCGTGTGAGTACAGTAGATGTTGTCTACAGTGGCCTGTGATTCGATGTTGTTGATGGGTTGAACTGTTTTAGTTTAGCTCTTTCTGTTAGCGTTAGCCTCTAGCCGTGCAGTCAGTCACTGTGTTTAGGTGTGGTGATGATAGAACGAGAGAACGGAGGCTCAGCCGGGCTTCCTCTTAACCTCCTTCCTTCCCAACAACCCCAACGCATTCATGAACCGGACGATGGACTGAGTCCGCTGTTTAAATCAGAAAGGATCTGTAAAGTGTAACATGTTTGTACCCTTCTCTGAATTTAACCCACATTGTTTCTAAAATGCCTGATGCAAGATGAGCGAAATTCAGAATTTGAGAATTTTTAGTGGAATTGCAACTTGAAGTTTTGAGTTTGTAGCTTTTAGTTGCATTTCAGTTTTCAATTAACTATGAGTATTTAATAGTCATACCAAGTCTCAACCAAATAGAGAAAAATCTTTAAAAGTTTATATTCTTTATATATTTCTTTTATATTTTTTTTTGCAATTTTCTAGTTTTGGTTATTTTATTATGTCAACTTGCACCAAATTAAATCATGCATTTTTTTGGCAATTCAAGTAATAGTTTAGTTTTCATTTTAAGTCCTCACTACCACCCTGCAATAAAACTAAAGTTAACTAATTAAATATAATACCTGTAAATTAAAAGAAAAAATAATTCCATAGGTGGCATTTGAAACGTTGCTAATCTAATGCTTTCAAAATATGTTGTTTTGTAGCAAATTCATACTGTAACTTCATTACAATTTAGCATCCCTTGCATCTCAAAAATGCTTAAGAGCATCTCAACTCGGTTCTGAATGATGCTCAGCTCTTGAACACGCAGCTTCCGGCGTTTGCGCAAGAATCTGTGATTGTGTGTGATCATGTATGAAATGTCTGGAACAGCAATACGTCAATCACACGTTCATCCAGGCCTCGCTGTCTCTCTCTCAGAGCTGCATTACAACCACCAAACATCTGCCAACATTCAAGCACCAAGAGAAATGGAGACGCTGGAAATGTTTTACGCTTTTCTCTTGGTTTTCTCTAAACCAGTTTCTGGTCAATTACTCGGGCTGTGTTCAGAATACTAGCACACTGCGCTGTGTGTATACTGCATATGTATCTATTTTATTTTTTTTGTATGTGCAGTGATAAATGTTTTAAACGGTGCTACGTTGTCGGGTTTTCCACCGTGTGCTTGTCGTGTACTGTACATATGAGTAAATGCAGTAGGTTGCAATCTGGGTTCTTTGCATTTTAGAAATATTATTCTGAACACAGCCGCTCTCTCACATCATCCCCGTGCCGTTTCTTCATATCAAAGATAGCATGTCCAATAAAAGCTCATCCGCTCTCAAACGGGATCTTCTTTGTGATTAATACATGTTGTGGAACAGAAACTAGGTCCCTTCTCAGTCTGGTCTGATTCTCACAAACACGCTTTTGTTTTACAGAAAACCCTAATTCACATCCAAAGGACCCGTCCACATTACACTCTAATTTAGAGCATCTCTTAAAGCTGCAGTAGGGAACTTTTGTCAAAATATATTTTTTACATATTTATTAAACCTGTCATTATGTCCTGACAGTAGAATATGAGACAGATAATCTGTGTAAAAATCAATCTCCTCTGGCTCCTCCCAGTGTCCTATTGCTATTTGCAGAAACTCAATCGCTCCCGTTAAGAAACAACCAATCAGAGCTGTGGTCTGTAACTTTGTTTGTGTTCAAAATGTAGAAAAATGTATATAATAAGCGAGTACACCATGAATCCATTCTCCAAACCGTGTTTTTAGCTTGTCCTGAATCACTAGGGTACACCTATAATAAGTGTTTATATTCGGACTATTTTAGATTGCTTCGGAATACCGCGGCGGAGTAACCCAGTACCTTTGTGATTCTTCATAGACATAAACAGAGAGAAGTAGTTCCGGCTACGATGTTCTTCCGCAAGACGCAAGCAGTTCTGTTTATTAACCGCGAGAGCGTCAAAAGTTCCCTTCCGCAGCTTTAAATAAAAACGGACTCTTTTAATAAAACACCTGAAGTTCACATAAGTGTAAACTGCTCTTATTATACAGCAATGGTTCTGACCCATATACCACACATGTGGGTCATTAGTGTCATATCCATTGTATAAAAGTGCTACTGATGCTGATGAGAGTTAAATATGGCGGTCTTAACAACGCTCTTCAATCATTTAACACATAAAACTCACATGAGAGAGAGATATATTGTAGTTCTAGGTGATCTATACTTCTATTTTATTTCATGCTTGGAGCATGTG
The DNA here is from genome assembly GCF_023724105.1 of Carassius gibelio. NCBI lineage: Eukaryota > Metazoa > Chordata > Actinopteri > Cypriniformes > Cyprinidae > Carassius > Carassius gibelio. Next base: position 30,392,467 of record NC_068372.1, read on the forward strand.
TGCTCTGGGGTGATTTTATCACGTGACGTCACTGCCATCTAGTGGTGAAACACCAAAACATTGAGACCCTCCATCCTTCAGTTTTGAAGCTCTTCACCTGCCATGTGCTCAAGAATAATTTTATGCAGATATAAATATGACTGTTAGTCTCATAATACATGTCACTGTTAAAGGCTTTTCTACCGAAAACTCTCATGAACTCCATTTCCGTGGACCGTACTCGGATAAGAAAAACTAAATTAGTGTTAGTGCTGTATGACGCAGAATTTTTAGAGTTAAATGTGTGTGAAAAGAAAAGGGTGTCGTGTCTTAAACTCGACAGTTGTTCATATTTCTACTTGTGATTAACTAGGAGTGCTGTTCTTCAGAAAGCATCCATTTGGGATTTGTGCATGCCTTCTTTACACGTTATGACATTTCGGTCCGTAAACGCATCCCTGTACTTCACCGGATGTCTTTATTGCTGGCTATGAGATTGGATGGGAACGGTGTTTGACTGTCTGAATATGAGCCATAATCTCGTGAGATGTTTCACAGTTTGTGAATATTTCAGGTATTGCATGAGACACATAGGAGCCTAATCATGCAAAGCTTCTTAATGTAGAAAGCAATATATTCTTGTCTTTTGCTTGTGTATACTCTTCATCTATCTATAGTTCAGAGATGTCAGAGAGGAAGAGTTGTGGGCATTAATAAAGCGTTATCGAGCTCAGATATCATTGCCATATCGTTGATATTTGAAGTCGGTGTGTCATTTTCATGCACGTCACTTTAATTCGCTCTTCATGTGTGTGTTTAACCTTTGCTAAACCTTCCAGGAGGTTTACAGAAAAGGCAGTTTTCAACTCGATTAGTTTGTTTCCGTCCAATCTCACAGCAGCCCGGTCTCGTCCATTATAATGTGTATGAATGTTGTTTTGTTTATCTGTTGTTTTCTATGCATATGTTTGTTTTATACTGTTTGTCTTGTAAAAAAGAGCAAAGAGCTTTTGATTCATAAAAGCATGTTTGACCCTGTTCACTGTCTTGGGTGTTATTTGTCTGTTCGTGCATCTGTTCAACAGCATTGAAATCATGCACAAAAGAGGCCAGTCCTTCCTCTTTGAAAAGGTTTGGCCATATAGCAACATCATTGTTGTCTCACAATTCAAAAATGCACACAAATAATAGAACAGATTTTAAAGAAACCATGATATTTACATTATTTTCCCCCTCCAGAATATTTTAGGTATCACTCCTAGAGAAAGGACACGTGCTGAATGAAGGACACAGATTCTGCTACATCAGGATTTTTGATGAGTTAAGTGTAGTCTTGCAATTTCGTACCACAATGGAATTGCATTAATGCGTTTCATCATTGGAAATATTAATTGTTATTATGGCATTTTTTTATAATAGTGCAATAGCATTTATATTAGTACTGAGACGAGAAAAAAGAAAGTTCTTTTATTGAAAGTTACTTTAAAAACTAAATATATATATATATTATTATATATAGTACAGACCAAAAGTTTCGAAACATTACTATTTTTAATGTTTTTGAAAGAAGTTTCTTCTGCTCAAGCCTGCATTTATTTGATCAAAAATACAGAAAAAACTGTAATATTGTGAAATATTATTACAACTTAAAATAATAGTTTTCTATTTGAATATACTTTAATAAAATAATTTATTCCTGTGATGCAAAGCTGAATTTTGAGCATCATTCCTCCAGCCTTCAGTGTCACATGTAACATCAGTCGATCACATGATCATTTAGAAATCATTCTAATATTCTGATTTATTATGAGTGTTGGAAACAGTTCTGCTGTTGAATATATTTGATCAATAAAAGGTTAAAAAGAACTGCATTTATTCAAAATAAAAATAAAAAATCAAATAATATATTTTCTTTTCTATCACTTTTTTATCAATTTAACACATCCTTGCTGAATAAAAGTATTGATTTTATAAAAAATAAAAAAAAGAAAGAAAAAAAATTACTGACCAGTAGTGTATATAGTTATTACAAAATATTTAGATTTTAAAAACATAGCTTTTTTTTTTTTTTTTACTTTTTATTCATCAAAGTATCCTAAAAAAGTATCACATGTTCTGAAAAATATTAAGCAGCAGAACTGTTTCCAACTTTGATAATGAATCATCATATTAGAATGATTTCTAAAGGATCATGTGATAATATCCTAAAAATTCAGCGTTGCATCACAGAAATAAATGATCATTTAAAGTATAATACATTTAAAAACAATTATTTTAAATTGTAATTATATATCACAATATTACTTTTTTTTCTGTATTTTTTAACAAATAAATGCAGCAGAAGAAAGTTCTTTCAAAAACATTAAAAATAGTAATGTTTCCAAACTTTCAGTCTGTACTGTATATATATATATATTTTTGTATTAAAACATTCCATGTCTCCAGCCTGATGTGTGTTTTCCAGATCAGTGTGTTACTGTCACGGATCCACCGCTAGGTGTCACTGCAGCACTACAATATTTCTGTTGAGTCACTGAAAACATAAAACAGATTTCCTCAATTTTTTTATTGACTTAATTATTCAAAACACACAATTGTATTTATCCATTCTGGTCTTTTTAGTCCACTGCTGTTCTGTAACAGTTATCACTCACTTTAAGCCATCTTTAAAAGACTCCACATATGAACATGCTGTAAGTAACTGTTCATCACCTTTGACCTCCAGACTGGGAGAAGAAACGCTCAGAGCACGTTTTTTTTTTTTGTTTGTTTGTTTGTTTTTTGTTAGGGAAAATGTTGCATGAATCTTTGTTTGTTATCAGCAATGTTATGGAAACATTTTTGCTCAAAAATCATGGGAATGTTACTTTTAAATGTTCTCTAAACATTCTGAAAACGTTTCATGTACAATGTTTCTGTGCTCCTGTTTGGAGAACGTTAGACGAACATTCTATTAACGCTCGTTTAGAAACGTTCCCTGTTAACTGGATCCTCAGGCTCAGGTCTGTCCAAACCTGTCTGGACTTCTTTTTGCAATTGCTGTTCTTTTTTTTATACGATGAAAGGAATCATATGCATCTTGATGGACTCAAGAGGGAGTAAAATATGACATTTTGTGGTGAAGAAACCATTTAAAGCACCTGAAAAAGAAATGTTTCGTTCTAAAAGCGTTCTGAAATCAGAGCTGTTACCATTACAATCTGCAAAAAAAAAGAAATCTATATAATGGGGTTTAAACTCCGCGCTCCCAGCGTTTCTTTCCCAGTCTGGAGTCTTTACAGAGACCATCCTCTCTCAAGCGTTTCTTTCTCATCTTTGGTTCTTCTCCTTATTGGAAATTGATTGTCTTCTACCATCACAAAGACACACGGTTGTGATTGATTCTCTGGTAGCAGAGGCAGGAGGAGGATTCGCCGCAGGGGGCTCGGATCTGAACACAGGACACTGGAGACGTGTTCATGTGAAGAACAATGATTGATAAAAGAGTGAATCTCTCAGAACCTGACCAGAAAACACCCTGATCATATTCCACTTAAGATCAAAGCAAAGGCAAAATTATAGCATTGCATTACATTATTGTATCCTCTAAAAAATGCTTGGGTTGTTTGAACACAGTTTGTGGTCACATATGGTCTAACCACACTGTTGTGATAATATTTGTTACATTTTTAAATTATCTTTTTAACCCAGCAGTTGTGTTAGTCCATATTTGACCCAAAGGTTTTTATTAGAGTGTAATATACTATAAATATTATTATATTTAGAAGAAAAATAGGCAAAACTGTTTTGTTGCTGTTTAAATAATTATATTTTAATTTACTAATTAATGGTAATGTGTGTGTGTGTCTGTGTCTGTGTCTGTGTGTGAGTGTGTGTGTGTGTGTGTGTGTGTGTGTGTGTGTCTGTGTGTGTGTGTGTGTGTGTACGTGTGTGTCTGTGTGTGTGTGTGTGTGTGTGTACGTGTGTGTCTGTGTGTGTGTGTGTGTGTGTGTGTCTGTGTCTGTCTGTCTTTCTGTGTGTGTGTGTGTGTGTGTGTGTCTGTGTGTCTGTGTGTGTGTCTGTCTTTCTGTGTGTGTGTGTGTGTACGTGTGTGTACGTGTGTGTCTGTGTGTGTGTGTGTGTGTGTGTGTGTACGTGTGTGTCTGTGTGTGTGTGTGTGTGTGTGTGTGTGTGTCTGTGTCTGTCTGTCTTTCTGTGTGTGTCTGTCTCTGTGTGTGTGTGTGTGTGTGTCTGTGTCTGTCTATTTTTCTGTGTGTGTGTGTGTGTGTCTGTGTCTGTCTGTCTTTCTGTGTGTGTGTGTGTGTGTCTGTGTGTCTGTGTGTGTGTCTGTCTTTCTGTGTGTGTGTGTGTACGTGTGTGTACGTGTGTGTCTGTGTGTGTGTGTGTGTGTGTGTGTGTGTGTGTACGTGTGTGTCTGTGTGTGTGTGTGTGTGTGTGTGTGTGTCTGTGTCTGTCTGTCTTTCTGTGTGTGTCTGTCTCTGTGTGTGTGTGTGTGTGTGTGTCTGTGTCTGTCTATTTTTCTGTGTGTGTGTGTGTGTGTCTGTGTCTGTCTGTCTTTCTGTGTGTGTGTGTGTGTGTGTGTGTGTGTGTCTGTGTCTGTCTGTCTTTCTGTGTGTGTCTGTGTGTGTGTCTGTGTCTGTCTGTATTTCTGTGTGTGTGTGTGTGTGTGTGTGTGTGTGTGTGTGTGTCTGTGTGTGTCTGTGTCTGTGTGTGTCTGTGTGTGCGTGTGTTTGTGTGTTTGTATTATTCAATGCATTAATTAAACAGTTGCATGCATATATATATATATATATATATATATATATATATATATATATGCACACAAATAATTATTAATAATGTAATGCATTAATGTAAATGTCTATGTTTTCTTAATCCAATTAATTTGATTTAGAGAAATTTCATTTATAGAGGTGTGACAGAACGAGGAGCAAATTGTCAGAGCAAATAAATATAAATGACATCGATAATTAACACAATTATGATATTGAATCGTTCCCCCGTTGGGCGAATCCACGTTCCTCCTTGACCTTAACATAAGAGTCGACCTTTCTCTGAACAGTTAGATTAATAGCCATGCATAAAAGAATCACCAGCGGTTCCCTAACGACAGAAGAGCTGGCTTTCATTAGCTTTTTTTTTTGTTTTTGTTTTTTTGTTAAATATCAGGATCACTTGAACACACACGACAAACACGAATTCAACTGAAATGCATTTTTTCCTATGGACAAAAACATGGGTCAGTAAATTAAACAAGAGACAGAAAAGGAAATGGAACATAAGTAGACAGCTATTTGCCAAATGATATTACTTTGGTGTCTAAAGCTCATTCTGGTGTTTCTGCGACACAAGCTTTGCATCATTTCAAGCAATCTTGACTCAAAGGTGGTCAAAGGTTTCATTTGATGATGCCAGAATGTTTTCTAGTTGCTCTGATTCACGTAAATGTTCAGTTTGCATTGATCTCACCAAAAACTAAAGAAATAACTGGGTTGATTTGAGGGGAGCATGCCAAAATGAACAGGAAAATTACTCAACTCAACAAGACAGAACAGTAAAAAGCTTCAAGTCACAATATTTCCAAAACTATTGTTTCGCAGTATTATCTTCTACTATCATCGTTATTGTTTCATCAGGTTTCCTTTACATTACAAGTGTTTGAGGTATATCAGAATTCTCATTGTCAACACGTGCCTGCCAGCGTGAGATGACGTGATTGGTCGAATGTCTGTGTGCATGATCGATGGAGGCATATGATTGGACGACCTCTGACAGTGCGGGTGTACCTCAGTTTTACACGATTATCTCAAGCACACACTTCCGGAATACTGTAAGTTACACAAAAATAGCTCTGTTGGAAGTGTGTGTGTGTGTGTGTGTGTGTGTGTGAATCCAGAGGCGTCAGCACAGTAATATCACATGTTAAGCATCGCTAACTGCTCGTCTGTGACTCCTGCACACTAATAAATAAATACACTTAAATAAATGCAGCGAATAGAAAAACAACTACTTTCATTAAAATAAAAAAGAAAGTGCTTCTCGTGTTTATCAGAGTGGAAACGGAATGGAATGGAAACAAATATGCAGCATTTGTTTTTTTTTAAAAGTGTGTGTGTGTGTGTGTGTGTGTCTGTGTGTGTGTGTGTGTGTGTGTGTGTGTGAGTGTGTGAGTGTGTCCAGAGCAATTCCACCCGTGGTTGAAGGAAAAAGGCACTCAACTTGTCCTGCATAGTTGCCACATCCTTCACCGTGGCATAATGCAGTCTGACTACTCTGTGTGTGTGTGTGTGTGTGTGTGTGTGTGTGTGTGTGTGTGTGTTTAGCTTAGTTTGGGGACAAAATTGTGAGTTTAAGTTTTAATTAAAGGAATAGTTCTCCCAAAAATGAAACTTTGCTACAACTGTCCTCACTTTCAGGATGAGTGTGTTTCTTCATCAGGTTTGTAGAAATGTAGCACTGCATCAGTGTCTCATCAATGGATGCTCTGCAGTGAATGGGTGCCGTCAGAATGAGAGTCTGATAAAAACACTTCCTCCAGTGAAAAAGTGCATCTCCTGTTGTCTCTCACATCAGAATCCAGACACATATTAGTTTAGATCTGTTTAAACGCTGCTTGATCTGTGCAGATTTCTCTCCTGATTCAGACCAGAACACTTTTTCACTGGAGGAAGTGTTATTCTGGATTATAGACTCTGTGTGTTTGAGTTAAAATCATCTTAATGCTGGATGTGTTTCAGGTTTTGTCTTCTCCAGATGTTCACTGATGGACTGGAGTGCTGTGGATTATTGGGATGTTTTTATCAGACTCTCATTCTGACGGCACCCATTCACTGCAGAGCATCCATTGATGAGACACTGATGCAGTGCTACATTTCTACAAACCTGATGAAGACACAAACTCATCTTGGATGAACGGAGGGTGAACTATTCCTGTATGTCCCCAGTTAGACAGCTACGCAAATGTGTTTGAGAGGAAAATGTATCGCTAATAAATGACTTTGGTGTGTGTTTGTGAGCAGCAGGCGGCTGATGATGATGATGATGATGATGGTGGTAACACTGGCAGGCTGAAGAAGAATCTTTGGTATCAGTGGCTGTTTCACACACACCACTGTGTTTCTGTGAGGTAGCCACATTGATTCTCACTACAAACGAGGTGTGTGTGTTCGCTTTTTTTAGTTTACACTAACACAGAGTTAAGAAAACCTCGCTCTTCGTCTGGTCGTGGCTCAATGCTGTCTGTGAAAATGCTACAGACGTCTGCTGTCTTACCTGTCCGGACAGCGAGACAGAAAGTAAGCAAAGACGACCATCAGAGTCCAGGAGTCTGTTCGTCATACACAACAATCCTTCGTTTCCCGTCGTCACAAGGTGCTTCTTTACACTTCGTTTATGCACAACAGAGCACAAAGCGTCCAGACGTTTAATACAAACTTTGTGTCTATGTAACTATTTTTACCCGCATCATTATTATAGAGGAACAGAGAGAGAGAGAGAGAGAGAGAAGACGAGGAGGAAAGATAGAGCGTAATATTTACAGTTTCAGTACGTTTTGGTAAATGAAGCGATTTGGTTGATGATGTTTCTCCGCCCGTGGGAAGGATTTGACATGATTTGTCAGATTCTCCCGCACAGACTCGTGGGAAAGAAGGGAGTCTTCCTTTATGATTCTCGTTAAGGCATCTGTCGTTGGCACTCAGTTATCATACAGTGACATTTTACCTTTAGGTTCGGCCACTAAAGCTGCAGGTCTCCACGAACAGGAGGAAAACAATCAACAGCTTTTACTCTCTGCGGTTGGTTTCTGATTGTTAGGTCTCTGGAAACGGAAAATACCTTTGGATATGAGACATAAATGTTTGAAAAAAAAACCTATCCTGACATCTGATAGATTCATGCTGCCTTCAAGTCTTTAAGGGACGGAAATTGCAATTAAAATAATGAGAAATTGTTAAAAACTCATTCTTATTTGATTTGATGCAGGGTTATTATTGCATGCATGCATGCAAAATCAGTACATGAAATAAACTTTAATAAATAAAAACATTTCATTTTAGCTAGTTTTGATTTTCAGTTAGTCTTAAAGTAACTAAAACTTAAATAAAAATGAATACAAAAATCTTTATAGACGTATTTAAAAATAAATACTAGAACTCCACGGCAACAAAATTGCTACAACTTTCAAATGAAAATGTTACAGTGTAATAATGCTACTGAAATAACTAAAGCTAAAATTAATTTAACATTAAAAGCAATTACAAAAATAACCAAAACTATAACGAAAACAGGTTATATAAAACTAAAAACGCTCCAAATATAAATAAAAGTATATCAATGATACTAAAACAAACGGAAATAAATTTATAAAAACTATATAGACATAATTTTTTTTTTTGTTAAAAAATAATAAAACCACAACAACAACAACAACAAAAAGTAAAATTACAACTAAAACTAGAATTTTAGTTTTAAAAACCAGCTCTGGCTTGAAGGCAGCATGTCCTGCAGCAGACGAAGCGTGTGTTTCTGGGGTCTTCCAGGAGGTGGCGCCATTGCTCTGTGCAGATGAAGCCCTCTGTAGGACCCCCACGGTAACATGATTCTTTAGGGGCCGATACAGAGGACTGAGTGATTCTTTGCATCCCTTTATCATTGTGCTGGAGCAAGAACAAGGCGCCACGCTGGCAGTGAAAGTACAGACTGAGACGGCGAGGAGCTACCGCGATACATGTTTAAACATCCTGATGTGTCAAGGACAGGTCAAAGGTCAAGGAGTCGAAAAACGAAACAAAGGGTTGTGTGCTAAAATACATATTGCCTTCCTTTCCATCTTTCTCCTGCTCTATGAGAGAGAGAATATTCTGCTCGTCCGAATCCAGAGACTGAGATGAGAGATGCTTCAGCTCAAATATCAAGCACAGGTGACTGAAATATCCACGACGAGAAAGAACTGCACGTACTAATGAACTAAAAGCATGAAATGCGTTTGATTTGACAAATGCAAATGATTCATCCACATCCGCCGTGCACCGAAGAGGTTTGGTGTGCGCCGTAGATCATCATCATCAGCTGCTGCTCCGATGTTGCATCTGGACCGGGTTTCTCCGCATCCGAGACGCTCAAGCCTTGGAGAAAGTGTTCCCCGAGGGGCCGGGGCCGGGACTGACCGCGTGCTCGTCCTGCCAGCGGTCCACGCATCTGCGGCGTGCGTTCATGAAGAAGTTGCTGACGGTGGAGAGCTCCAGCCCCAGCTGCTGCGAGATGGTGATCTGCATCTCTTTGTTGGGCCGCTTGTTCTCCTTGAAGATGGCGATGAGCGTTCGCCGCTGGAGGTCGGTGAAGACCAGGCGCTGCTTCTTGGGAACCATGTTTCTGTCTTTGTGCTGCTCCTGTTCCTTTCTCTTGCAGGCTGCCAGGAGGAGACACAGAGAAAGAGACGAGTGAAAATACAAGAAGTCAACGTCCAGGACATCATGCATCCAGTAGAAAACTGATGAAGGTCATTCAGTGGAAGAAGTACTGTTTGTGTTCTTCAAGCTTAAATATAACACTGATGGCAAACATATTAGATTTAAAAAAAAACATGATTTAACACTTAATAGCAAGTCAGAAATACTACGGTAGTGTGATTAATAATGAGGTTTCTCTTCACACTATATCAATTTATACCCAGCTAACAAAAATATGTTCCCATGAAGTTATGAAATCAGTATGATTCCCAGAACATTCACAACATCCGGCTTTAAAAACTTTTTTTTTTTTTAATTTAGAAATGTTACTTTTGAACGTTCCCTGCACAAAACATTCCATGAGCGATGTATCAATAATGTTTTTGTGCTAACGTTTTGAGAACGTTATTAAAGACCAGAGAACCTTGAACGAGCATTCTATTAAAGTTATTAAAAAAATTTTGGGGGGTTTTTGTATTTTGCAAACATAAGGGGAACGTTACTTTTGAACGTTCTCTGAATGTTCTGGAACAAGTAGAAACTAAAAAAAATGATAGACAAGCATCTAAGGTTTAAAAACCATTATTTATAAATAATGTTTTCATGCTAAAGTTTTGAGAAGGTTGTTAAGAGAACCTTGTCAGAACGTTTAGAGAATGCACACACACCTGCAATCTGGGTATAAATATTGATACATTTAAAAAATTTAAATGAGAAATTCCTCTTGTAAAACCTGAAACAATATAACTTCCACCTCAGATGAAATAATGCACAGGAAGTGACATCATTTGAGACTTTCTACTATTACCAGAGTCATTTGTTCAGAATTGCAGCTAACTTTACTCAACTCATGTCACATGTCTCTAGATGTCGCAAAACATGCAAAATACAAAGAATAAAAACAGATTTCAGACTTAATTACTGCATCAAAGTCTAGTCGGGAATTCCCCAAAGAACCTTTCAGTGAACAGTTCTAAAAAGTACCATTTATTTATTACTGTGAAGAATATTTTTTATAATAATCTAAAGAACCTTTTCCACTACCTTTAGTTTTTCTGTGGATGTTAAATGTTCTTCATGGAACCATCAATGCCAATCAAGATGTTTATTTTTAAGAGTGTGCATTATGCAGGTCTATGCATTTAATGTGCATTTGATATATATTTGACCAATATATTGTTAGTAGTGAACAACAGACCAATATATTCAGCGACTGTGTGTGTGTGTGTGCGTGCGTGCGTGCGTGTGTGTGCGTGCGTGCGTGTGTGTGCGCGTGCGTGCGTGTGCGTGTGTGTGTGTGTGTGCGTGTGTGTATCCTGTGGGACTCATGTTTGAGGACCCTCAGGCTAAATCCACTCTGTCTCTGCGAGCTGTTTGGAGTCATGCAGAGGATTTACATTCATATGTTCGCGCTCACAGCTGACTCTATAAAACACTGCTGATGATACGCCAAAGACCAAGCACTTTCTGCTTTCAGCAACAAGCACCAGAGAGAACAGGACGATCTGTCTGTGTTTTACCAGTCCTGCCTGTTATCATTCATTAAAACAAAGCTAATCGTCTGCTAATGCACTGAACATCCCTCTCTGTTTCTTACTGTATAATGTTACAGTTCCTTGTCTTGCATACATCAGTGTTTCTCTCTCTCTCTCACACACACACACGGGGTTCCCCCGGTGAGATTGTGCTGAGGAGGCTGATGCCAGGCCGAGCGCTGTATGTCTAATTACAGAGAGCCATGAGCCAATCGATCTACCCTACACAGTCAAATCTGTTTACTGCTGCCTTCTAAAGGTGCAGCTCACTCATCCATCATATTCATACCACCACACACACACACACACACACACACACACGCGCACTACTATACTATACACACACACGCACACACACACATGCAGAATCTCTCAAATACTGACTGTATAGCAGGTCATACACACATCTATCTATCTATACTGAACAAAATTATAAACATAACACTTTTGTTTTTGCCCCCATTTTTCGTGAGCTGAACCCAAAGATCTAAGACTTCCTCTATGTACACAAAAGGCCTGTTTCTCTCAAATAGTGTTCACAAATCTGTCTAAATCTGTGTTCGTGAGCACTTCTCCTTTGCCGAGATAATCCATCCGCCTCACAGGTGTGGCTTATCAAGATGCTGATTAGACGGTGTGATTAATGCACAGGTGTGTCTTAGGCTGGCCACAATAAAAGACCAGCACACTCACTGGACATGTCACCCATTGAGCATGTTTGGGATGCTCTGGATCGGCGTAACTTCACACAGCCATTGAAGAGGAGTGGACCAACATCCCACAGGCCGCAATCAACATCCTGATCAACTCTATGTGAAGGAGATGTGCTGCACTGAGTCAAACAAATGGTGGTCACACAAGATACTGACTGGTTTTCGGACACCCCAGTACAGTAAAACAGCACATTTTAGCATTGCCTTCTATTGTGGCCAGCCTAAGGCACACCTGTGCAACAATCCTGCTGTCTAACCAGCATCTTAATGCCACACCTGTGAGGCGGAGTAGAAGTGCTCACGAACACAGATTTAGACAGATTTGTGAACAATATTTAAGAGAAATAGGCTTTTTGTGTATATGGAAAAGTCTTAGATATAAGTCGTATACTTTTATTGAGTCTGTCTATCTATCTATCTATCTATCTATCTATCTATCTATCTATCATTTTATTGTTATATCTATTTATCTGAAAAGCAAAAACAAATCCGGCACACTATATATGCAAAAAAAATCTATTTATTTGATGACTACGTTTTGGTCGCATGACCTTCATCAGGATTTTTTTTTTTATCTATTTACCTAAAATAGACTAACATAACTAATACACAGCCATGCTTTTAAGCGATTTACACACTTCATCATCATTTAAACTTTTAAAACGATTAAAAAACACTCTGTAAGCTTTCTGTATCTCTATAAGGTTTGTTCAGATTCCAGCAGCTGTATTGTGATTCTTAGGAACATAACGGCTGTCTTTACTGAACAGATGTGAAGACAAAACATGATCATTTGGTTCAACAAATCACGTGTGGAGATGTGCCTAACGCTCAAATGACGGAAAACACGATCGTGCAGCATTTGATGAGGACTCTCCCTCCTCTCTGACCCATATTTAGAGCTCTTTTGTCCGATTGTCTCCTGTTTTTGTATCGAGCATCATTTCGCCCCCCCCCCATCCGCCTCCCGATGTCACGCGCTCCCGCGCCTCCCCGCGCGTGGGCGCGCACTGGGCTCGAGGGATCAATACCGATCGATGGCCCGGGAAGGGGCCCTGATTACTGGACCACGTGCACAAGAGAAAACAGAGGAAAATCGATCATTGCAGCTTTTAGGGCAAGAGCAGAGCGCAGACAGAAAGAAGAAAGACGCACATTCTGCCTGGCGCATTAGAGAGCGATATTCTGAAACATTCAACCAGCAAACACCGCGTGCATCCACCATACAGCCCTATATTTATTTATTTAAAAGCATTCTCGATAATGTCCTGACATTATCTGTTTGCACTCAAATGTTGGTCTTAAAGATGAAAAAGTCTTCCATAATTTCTCGTTTATACTAGCTTTGTTGTTCACTGAAAATATTTGCATGCAATGCATGCACGTGCATTTATAGATGGACAGATATGAGAGTAAAAAATACAAGAAGCATTAAACAAAATAGTGCCTCTAAAATAATACCCTGCAAGAGCAAAAGTGCGTGCAAACCCGTGGGAAACGAGTCTTTGATTAAATATATCAGGCCTATGTCTATGCAGATTCACAAGACTTTGGATATTTCAATGCGCGTGAACCATGTGGATTATTTATAGCGCCTCTGTGGAAGACAGAAGACTGCAGTGGACGAGTAGACACAACTTTCCCTTACTTTTGTGTAAACAGAATGCATATAACACTGGGGAAATGGCCAACAGTCCCTATAATTTCACGCACAGTTTATTCAGCTCTCAAGGGTGCAACATTAGCGAATGAATGCAATGCAATGAAATGCATGAATGTGGGCAAATCACAATTACCAGAATCAACACGTTCAGACAACAGCATGCTGATCCATATGCCTCGAAAATAAAAATGCATGCTCTGCCGAAGTATTTTAATGGTTAGAATGGAAATAAATGTTTTAATCTTTAATCTCCCAGGCCAACAAACAAACCAAATAACGTTTCTCTACGGATGCACAATTAACCCGAACTGAATCTGGCTGCATAAATAATATCTATAAATTCAAAGCAATAACCCTCTCCTCCAAGTCCGCATGAACCATTTTTAGACAGTATATAAACCTCTTTATTGTCGCGACATCCGCATTCGGTTGCTTCATTTTTAATCCTCTTTCTTACAAATTAATAGTCCAGGAATCGATTGACCTTTGCTTTAAAACCTTGTCATGATGCATGTATTTAATATACAGGTCACACAGCAGCGCTCGTCTCCTGCTCCATAATAAGTTTCCTCTTATACAGCCATAATTTGCTGCATATTTTAGTTTTTTAGCCGTTTAAGTGTTGTTATATTTTCTAATGCAACTGCAATAAATCAGATTCTTTTTTAGACTCAGTTCCATTAGAATTAGACTAGAAGGTGTTAGACAGCACGTGCACATTGAGGCTTGTCTTGACAAACCCGCATTGATAAGTGAAATGATCCATATTGACCGCAGCTCATGTGAAAGAAGCCGCATAATCACAGAGAAGACATTCAATACGGGGAAGTGTGTGTGATGTTTGCAGATGACATTTTAATGGCCATAGTCTGTTTAGTTTTGTAATCCAATGGTAAGCGTTGATATTGATATCTTATCACTCAGATGAATATAAACTGATGCACTTTAGCTCCTTTTATTTACATTTGCTCTGTTGCTGCTGAGATCATATGGCAGTTTTTATAAGAATATGAACGTTTCTTGTATTCTGTTGCTTTAAAACTCTACAAAACTATTCTTCTGCACATGATTTCTTGTGAAAAGTCTGTATCGACAGTTTCTTGCTTTTTTGAATAGACCTTAAAACAGTCATTTAAAACTGTGAGGATGCTGGTGTATAAAAGAATAATGCAAAAAATTGGTTTGCTTTTTAATAAAACGGTAGCTGCATGGGGGATTGTATTAAAATAAATAAAAAATGTATCCATTATATATTTTTAATGCATAGCCGACTGCATTTTTAAACCAATGGTGCCAGGTTCGATTTTTCTTGTTTTATTACAATGAACTTTAATCCATATTGAATTTTGGCATGAATGAAAACATGGCTGTGAGTGATAGAAATGATTGTTTTTTTAACAGCATACCGATTATGCAAAAAAACTAAAATAGAGTAAAACAGACAAAACTCCATAAAACGGGTTTGAAAATGACGTGATCTCGTATTTTTGTGCATCTCTCCCTCACATCCTCGTTTTCACCTAACCTGATCAATTCTAGCAGAACCATGTGTGCTAAATATATAATTTTGTAAAGGTTCCGTAGCCTAGAATATTAAAAAGTCAGTTAAATGAGCATTGCATTGCACATATGTGAGCAGCATGCTGTCTGCTGAGGTGGGTGTGGTCTGTGCGTGCGTGTGGGCGTGGCGGAGAGAGCGGGGGGCGGGGTCGATAACTAACCGCACCAGGCCGCTCACAGCTCGGCTCGGGATCGATGGCTTGAGCGGGGCGGTTCTGTTTTTGGGTGCGGTGAAACGAACCCTCTCCCGCGCGGGCCGGGCTACTGCTGGCGAGAAACATCATGTCAATCAAAGCCCAGTCAACACAAACCAGATCAACAATACACACCCAGTACATGATGCTGCGGGATTATAGATGAACTAGCTTTAATCAGAGCGGTTCATTTCTGCTGCTTGAAATATTACCGCAACAGAGTTTCTTGGGGAAATTTTATTTTATTTTATTTTATTTTTTATTTTTTTTTATAATATGGAATCAAGAATCCTCTAGCTAGTGAATTATACACTGGCTTAACTTTTGTATTTAATAATACAATAGGATCATTTTTGGTTTTCTTATATATTATAATAAAATAAATAAAACTATAAAATCCTGTAGAATTCCTTGATAATAATTTTTAGCTTAGAGTTTAGTGTGAGCGAAGGTAAAATAAAGCTGTGCTGGATTTGAGTGGATTTCAGTGTTATTTATCAATGTTCACACTGAGCGTTTGACAACAATAAAGGTTAAAGCGGATCCTTTAATTCGATTTTTATTCAAGTGTGTGTGTGTGTGTGTGTGTGTGTGTTTGACATCGTGTCGTGACACACACACGTTTTTCTGTCAGCGGCACAAATGAAAATATAATTTTTCGACTTTTCGTTGTCAAAAAAAAAAATATTTTGTTGAAACATTAACATTTTAATCTGCATTCTTATAAACATTAATTTATTAGCGACGTGTGCATTTATTGTTAAATATCCATAATTTCAGCACGAACGATGAGCGGATAAAAAAAAAAAAAAATTAAATTAATGTAACATTAAAAAAACAGCTCTCGGGAAATAATTAAGCGGATTTCTGTGAAATTAAATAAAATGATTTATCTGACGCCCCGTAGGCCTATTACAGAAATTACAAACAAATATAGTATTACTATAATATTTCATGTCCACCAGTTAATAAAATAATAATAAAATATGCATTGCTTTTCCCTGAAAATATATTTATGGATCTGCTCGAATAATTCAGAACAACATATTTCGAGGATTTATTTCTATGCAGGCATCTCGTGTGTGTGTGTGTGTGTGTGTGTGTGCGTCTTTCTTTATTAATGCCATTTATTATTTTGTTTTTTTAATTTTATTATTTTTTAATTAATAAATCACTGCTGTACAACCTGCATATCTTTAAATTACATGTAGAAATATGTATTGATAAATCTGTTAAGTAAATGTATTATATGATTTAGGCTATTTTTTTATATCATGAGACAGATTTAATAAAGTCTTAATGTAAAGGTTTATATGTGCTGAAGGTAAGTGAAAGTATGTACAATCTTCATATAAACTCTATAAAGCCCTTCATAACCACTCTAATTAGAATTACATATGGTAAGATAACGGTGAGAGAGTTGGGCTTTTCAGGCAGGTGTAGTGTAATATAAGTGAGGTTTTCTCTTTGTCCAGGTCAGGATGAGTTTGTCTTTGTCTTGTGGCTTTCCTAAACGGTCTCCAAAATCAATGTTTCAGTGGACAAACATCTGACAGACCAGATCCATCCCCAGCAGCTCAATTAAACGCCATTCATAGACAGTTTGATTGATCTGAAAGCCAAGAAGTCATTGCAAGAGCAAACCATCACTTGCAGATCTTAAATTAACCCTGTGCTTTATGTGTGTGTGTGTTATTCTGGAGGTGGTTTCTGCTCTGTGTGTGTCTTGGTTGCTAATATTTCTACACACACATCTAAATAATTAAACACCAGACTGTTTCATATCAGACTAACCTTGCATTATTAGAGTATAAAAACATTATTTGCATGCCCCCCGAGAGATATTTGTCAGGTTTACCTTATCTGTATTCCTGAACTGTAAATAAATACGTACAAACAAGGTTTGCATTGCTAGTTTTTAATACATTTTAATCCTTGATTTTATGATGGTGAAAGAAAACAATCTATTTATAATTATTAGAACATGTGCATTTAAAGCTGAAATGTGTTGTTTGCATCAGTTTAAGAGTGAAACACTAACACTTTCACAACATTGATCTGTTTGAATTCCTGTCAGTCAGTTTTTGTGGGCGGGGCTATCTGATTGTCCAGCCAATGGCAAAGCGGTCGGAGAGTTTGTGAAGCTTGTTTTCTGCAATTAAATGAATCCTGAAAATGTGTGAGAGCAGGTAGCATGAGGAATATATAATATAAGAAGAATAACAACAATGTATATATGCACACAGTATATTAGATATGATAGATATAATATGTTGGTGCACATTTCTGCGTGTTTGTCCATGTGTTTGTGTGCATCTAAGAGTTTGTGTGTGATGGTGCATGTGCTTTTGTGCACATTTGTGTGTGTGTGCTTGAATGTGTTTGTGTGAATTTGTGTATGTTTGTGCATGTGTTGTGTGTCTTTGTGCAAGTGTTTTTGTGCATCTAGTGCGCTTGTGTTTGTGCACATTTATGTGCATTTGTGTATGTTTGAGCATGTGTTTGTGTGTTTATGCATGTGATTGTTTGTGTGTTTTTGCATATTTATGTGTCTGTGTGCGTTGGTGCATGTTTGTGAAGGTGTGTTTGTGTGTGTTTCTGTGCATTTGTGTGCATTTGTTTTGTTTGTGCATGTGTATGTTTTTGTGTATGTTCGTGAATGTGTTTGTGTGTGTTAGTGCATGTGTTTGTGCATGTTTCTGTGCATTTGTGTGCATTCGTGTATGTTTGTGCATGTGTTTGTGTGCGTTTCAGAGACAGATCTGTTGATGGGAAAGGTGTTGGTGTTGCAGAGAGGGGTGTGTGTGTGTGTGTGTGTGTGTGTGTGTGTGTGTGTGTTGCATGGCTGGCTGCGGCTGCTGCTGCTGGCGAAAGCCCCAGAGATGCAGGAGCGAGCAGGGGAAAGGAAATCAATACAGATTCAGTGCAAGTCAGATAAGCCTTAACAATGTGTAGCGCAGACGCACTCTATAACCCAATCTAACACACACACACACAGTTTTCCTGCATATACACAGGTAGGTGCATTTAAACATGCGACCAGACTGTTGTATGTTCATGCATGCACTCACACCTGCGTGTTTTCACCTAGCTTCAGTGACATCAGCAAACTCAGACAGATGATCCTGTTCTCCAGCATGATTCACAATGATCACAAGAGTCTCTTCAGCGTACATGGGAAATCTGAGCATTTGTGTAAAGAAACGCATGATGATGCTAACACAGCGAAGTGGATTTAAGTGTTTTACAATCCCTGAAACCACGTCTATTTCTAGGTTTAAACTAATCCTGGATCTTCTTAAACACTTTGTTATATGCTCTTATTAGGGATAAATGCATGCCGGATAAATTGTGAGGCTTTCATCATGTACAGTAAACGAGCTGCTTGTTTTCAGTTTTTCAGTTGTTCCCGTCTCTTCTTGAATCCGTCGTGCCGTTGCTCAGCTCAATGTTAGTGTCTACCTGTGTATTCATGGCACGTTTTACTTTGCTTACCAAGAACTGAGTGTGTTACGCAGCTCCACGTCTCCCTCCCTCACGCTTATCAATTATTGAAGCCGCGATCGATCATTTCAGCAGCTCGCCTCCATCCTTCGCTCCTCACAAAGTCAAAGCTCTCCCGTCCTCAATCAATGGCCACGTCTGCTTTCATGTCAGATATCATCTGCTTTATATTTCAAGATTTCATGTTTTCCAGCTTTGTGCTCCTCTAAAACACGCTAACCCTCATTTCCACACACTGTTGAGGAGAGAGATGTGTGGAAAGAAAAATACTATTTTGTTCTGGACTCTTTTAAAGTACGTGTGTGTGTGTGTGTGTGTGTGTGAGCTGCAGTTGGTGTGAAGTGAATATATAACAACATATGGCTTTTTTTAACTAATGATAAAATTACAGTTTTTAGTCTTTATTTCTTAATTTCTTGCATCATATACTCATGTGAATATATCTAGAGTGTTTTATTTATCAAATATTTTTATGATGACTTTTTGTTTAATTTCTTTGTGATTTATGTGTGAATCATTTTGGGGTGATTTTATTAATGAAATCCTCTAATATGGACATTTTATTTAATTTTATGTAATAAAACCACCCCAAATAGATTCACATGTAATCATTTACATGAATAAAATTTATTTTTCAATATTTAAATATATGATTTTTTTTTTTTTTTTTTTTTTTTTTTTATTAAATTTTTAATCACATAATTTATTATTTTTGAGAAGTTATTTTTAGAATTCTAAATTTAATTTTATTTTTGTGTATTTATTCAATTTATTTTTCAATAATTAAATATATATGGGGTGTTTTTATTTGTAAAATGTTTTATTTTATTTTATTTTAATACATTTTATTTAATCATATAATTCAATATTTTTGGGGGAGTTCTTTTTAGAATTTTGTTTAATTTTATTTAATCATTTGTAAATATATTTGGGTGGTTTTTATTATCAAATGCTTTTTTGAGAATACTTTATTTAATTACATGTGAATATATTTAGGTGGTTTTATTAATCAAATGTATTTAATGATATGCAAATATTTTGGGGATGGCTTTTATCAATTAAATGCCATTTTTAAAAGTATTTTCAATTAAGTGTGACCAGATTTAGTTTAGTTTGAATTTTTATTAATTATAAGAAAAAAAAGAATAACATTAAAAATATTTTTTTTATTTTTATAGTTTATGTATTTTTTCTTTCCCATAAACAATCAAAAATTAGGAGGCCAAAAATAATTACATATAATTTTGGGGGGCTAAAAATACACAAATATTACTGAATTGTCATGTAAATTAAATTATATTATGTAAAAGGTTGATAATTAGGAGGCTTTTTTCCATTTAATTAAATTTTAATAATCCATTTAACACTATGACATATTATAATCTGTAGACTCGACTGGAATAAGTTCAAAGTGCTCATAATTTATTATAAGCACAATAAAAAATTGTGTATTATGTAAAATATGGATGTTAAGAGGCTTTTTCCACATGCACATGCTTACTTATACACTAAATGAGGAAATATTGTAACTGTAAACTGTTTTTATATAATTCATGAATTTAAACGTTATTTCAGAGTATCTCGTTTGGGTTAATGTGAAGGATGGATGATGCATGTGAAAAGTCCTCAGTTCTTCAGCAATGCTGCATTCGCTAATTACTCAGTCTGTATAATAATATCATGTTTGCAAACGATTTTACAAAATAGCATAATATTAAATATACTAGTTTTGGTATTGTGTACTCAATGAGATCAATAACCTGAATTTAAAAATGGATTAAACGATGCAGATTCTGCACTGCACAGATATTCTCCCCGATGCACTGTGAGGTTTGTGAAACTTTGAATGTTTTGAATATGAGACGTGGTTTGTGTCTCATAGTGCATTCAGCGTGCGTCTGTGAGGTGTCTGTCGGCGCTGGGTTTCTGCTGTTGTGATTGTTCTAATCCAATAGCGCAGTGGCAGTCGTAATGGATGGAGGGTCATTTTTTTGTGATGTGTTGCAGAGAAAGAGAAGAGGACGGGGGGATGGTGTTATTGATCTGTCATACGTGCCCAGGCAGACTAACATACGTGAATGAGAGAGAGAGAGAGACCGAAGCAACGCTCTGCTGACGTTCACACTTCAGTCTGCAGATCACATGCTTCAGACTCGGAAAATCAAGCATTTCTCACAGGAGCACAGTGGTTTTATTGACTGGCTGTTAATGTGGTCATGTGTTGCTATGTAGAATTCACCAACCATTGGTTTGGGATCAGAACTGGATACTAATATTGACTGTTGAACAAGAAGAGTTTTCAGTGACTTATAGTCTTATTATTTTGCTATTTGCTAATTACTATTTTTGCAATATATATATATATATATATGGAAATGTTAACAAAATAATTATGCAAAAGGACACTAAATAGAGTACTGTCTCCCAAAATGTAACGGGCTCAACTCTCAACTTTTTTGTTTTTTTATTATTATTATTTTTTTTAGATTTTCAGTTTTCACTTTAATTTGAAAGTCTTTTATTTATTGTATTTTAATTTATTTTATTTTATTTATTTTTTTTTTATTTACCACTTTCTTATAGTAACCATAACTAAAACGGAACCTGAAACTAAAATTAAAACCATAAATTAAAAAATAAACATTACTTGGAATAAATTCAACGTTAAATGAAATGAAATAAAATATTACAAAATAATTTCAGCTAGTTAATTTAGTTTAACTTCATATACTAAAATAACTAAAAGTGAAATAAAAAATTATAATAATAACTATAGACATAATAAAACAAAAAACACACAACAAAATTACTAAATTAATTTTCTTTAATTTAGTAAAACATTTTTTTAAATACTAAATCATCTGTCAGAAAATAAAAACTATTAATAAAAATATAATAGAATTTAGTATTTAAATATATGTTTTTAATTTTAGTTATATTAGTACTTTAAACTGAAATAAACACTTTTTTTATGGTTTTAGTTAACAATGATATCCCCGGCTCAACTTTTTAGTTTGATGAATAAGATGTTATATATGTATTGCACCTGTGACCTGTGGATTTTAACGTCATGTTATCCCATGATCCTCTTTGATTTCACTCATTTATAACTGATTACTGAATGATATAATTTCAATGAAAATATACAGAATAATTATATTGTGTTTAATATTTAAATATGTTGAATACACAAGAAGTTGCCACTTTTCATATATTGACAATATATTGACACACACACAGAGCTTAATATTATAGATTTGCATGTGATAAAATAATCCACTGTTTGTCTATAAATATATTTAAACTAATTTGTACTGTACATATTTATATCGGAGCATGAATGTCAAATATACGTACACTATATAGCAATAAAGTTATAATGTCATATATCATTTTCCACCCACCATGTTTCCATGACCTTAACAAAAATACAAAAAAAAAAATATCTCAACACTTTTTTTCATGCATATTTTCATATAACATATTTTTCACCATGCAAACTATAAATTGAGGTTAAAAGATGTGTTCAGCTTTATTTAAACCCATGCATTTTAATTCAGTGTTTCGATGTAAAAATGTAAAACGTGTAAAAACGGTCCATGCAGATATTGCTGTATTTAAAAAAGAAATAATTATACAAGCACTAGTTTCCTATATGAAAATGTATTATTTAATATGCTGCGTTATATGCATTATGTTCATGTTTAAAGTGTATAATGCATTAAAATACTGTTTAAAATAACACCCAATTTTATGCTATATTTTTCATGCATTACAAAGTTGCATTTATTGGAGTGTTTCACAAGAACATACCGTCTTTCTATTTCATTCAGTGCATTAATAATTTACTAAAATTGCATTGTTTATTACAATGCATTATTGTTTCTTTGTAATTATTTGTTATTAATTCCTGGTAGAACATAATTAATACATACATAATTAAGTATTACAGTATATCTGGTTATGAAAACAATAATAAGTGCAATGCAATGTGCAGTATAAAACATTATTAACATCGGTATTTGTTA